>NW_019384318.1:128339-136328 GCF_000671375.1 Centruroides sculpturatus
GCTACACAAAAGCCTGGGAACATTACAATTGAGTAGAAATACATACATCACACTACAGAAGGCCACTATATTGAATACATGCCATATTGTTAGGAAATTCCTTAATACAGACACTGACACACACATTTAATTTTAGTTTTGTTTTGGTTGCTATGCCTTGACTCTGGTCCGGCATAGTACACAGCCACCGGTTTAAACCGAGTATTACCTACTAAACCCAACATAATAATAATAAAATAATATAATAACTTACAACAGTTTGAACTTAAATATTTAACTACTTTATTGATTTTAACCCATAAATATTATCTTTATTTTCAGTTTAGCTTACAGAAGACCAATAACTAATTATTATTATTATTATTATTATTATTATTATAACACATTTCTTGCTGGTTATTTTCTTTATACTACTTTTAACATTATGTGTAATTTAACATAATTAAAATTTGTAACTAATTAAATTTTCTTTCATTTCTTTTATTTCTTGGTTCTTAAAGTCACTGAAAAATTCTTTTTTTATCCAACTTTGTTTCTAAATATCTTATTATCAAACTGCTTTGTTGCAAAAACTTTAACCACTTGTTTGACTATTTAACTGTTTAAATATTATATAAATAAAATATCATAATTATTTGATTAGATTACATTAATATAATTATTAATATTATCTAATCAAATAATTATTATATTTTACATTAATATAATTTTAATGTTATCTTACATAAAATATTAGTTTTGACATTTTTAGTGTAAGAAAATAATTATTTAATGAAACATAATATGCTTAGACCATACAATATGCATTCGAGTGAAAACCTCACTAATTTGGAGCAGCCTTCCCCAATTAGTCTAAATTAGCCAGGTTCTAATGTATATTAATTAGACAAAAAAACCAATACTTTATAAAAAAAATTTTAATATAATAAACAAAATAATTGAAGCTGTATCAAGTTGTTTAAGATTCTTAATTGGTCATGCATTTTATTAATGTATTAATTTAATGATAATTTTAATTTCAGCTTGAAAAATAGGGGTTCTGTACATTTAAAAATTCATAGTTGGATAGAAGTCAGTTTTTGTTTACCAAATAAAGTGCATAAACTTCATAATAAAGATATAGATATTGATGTAAGTATCTTACAAAGTAACTGTTTATTAATCTATCTAAGTATTTCTTTAAGTTTTCTTTTGTTACTTATATAGCCTGAAGTTATAGAACAAAGTTTGACAGCTTTAAGGTAAGTAGGAGAGTATCTTTTAAAAAATTAATTTTATGAATTGACTCTTTTTAGATTAAATATTAAAGAAAAATCACTCTAATTGTTTCAAAGCTGAAATTATTTAAATTTTTCAGTTATTTTACAGAATTTTAATTTCATTTTTGAAGAACAGTTTAAAAATATAATTTCATTTCAATTAAGTTTGATTTTTAGTGTTAATTCTAAATTTCAAGATTATTATGTGTCTAATAACTGAAGTATTAAATTATATTTTCATGAGAGCAATAGAATGTTTACAAAGTTTATGGTATTTTGTAAAGATTTATCATGTAAAAAAAAATATAAAACAATATATACATTTAAATAATAACAGCTAAACATATTTTGTTCATAAACTGTTTCTCATGAAAAAGATATATATTTTATTTGTTTAATAGGATTATAAAAATGCAGTTTACTAAATATATATGTAATTATATTAAAATAGGCCCTATCATGGAATGCTTCTTCTTGTTGAAGTAGAAGAACTTTTAGACTCATTACCTCACGATTCATCACCTGCTTTATATCGACTTATCAGAATAACAAGTCCATTAAAAAGTATAGAACAGTTAGCTGCCGATGCTGATATTTCATTACCACACGTGAGTATTAACTTGTATTCTGTTAAAATTTTCCAGATTTTTAATTTTCTGATCAAATAAATTTATTAATATTAAAACACGAAAAAATTTCAAAAGTAACAATACATGTCATTACAATTGATCCATCATAACATCACAGGAACACAAGTTGTTCATGGTGAAGTTGACCTGTTTATGGAGGCTACTTATCTGTCTCAGTATGCAAAAAAATTTTAAAAACTTCTTTTTTGGTAATAGCAAACTTATAAAATCATATATTAAAATTGATATATGTTTTTATAATTGTATCATCACCAAAAGTGAAGTTTTTTGTGTAATGAGGTGGATGAGTATCTTCCATAAAAAAGTTAACTTTGCCATAGAAGACTGTTGTGTTTCTAAGGTATTACAATGGACAAATAACTATAAAAAGATTATCAAAAAAATATAAATTTATATTCAAATTTTAGTTGTCTATGATATTCTTCCCTATTAAAAGGTGCTGTTTTTAGGTTTGCCATTATCATACTGTGTTTCCCCGAAAATAAGACCTAGCAGAGGTTTTGCTGAATTGCGAAATATAAGACCTCCCCCAAAAGTAAGACGTAGCAAAGTTTCTTTTTAGTCGTAACAGTTGTCGACAGATGGTTGAAAGTGGCCGTTGGCTTTTTGAAAGTACAGCCACTGATTGGTCAACAGACAATCACGCCACATGGCATGATTTGCATAAGACTATGGCTTGGGAATCACAGATTATGCATAACATTACGGCTGGTGATCGCTAATTGGTTGCCAGGAATCACGCTACATCACATTTGCATAGTGCTATGGTTCAGTAAGCACTAATTGGTCATCAAGCCCGATGTTGACGCTATGAAAAGGTTAAATTGAAGCGAGAGTGGGAAGTCCACTCCAGCATGGGAACTTCATAAGTTCAGTTGATACAACCAGATTTACGTCACTCTTGTTTCAGTTAGACTTGGGAATTTTTTTGTTCAACAATAGATGTGAATTCTTCTTCATGGAAAAATAAGACCTAGCGCATCTTTGAAAGCAAAAATTAATATAATATACTGTCTTATTTTCGGGGAAACAGGATATGTAAAAACCAATTGAAAAGGGCTAAATAGATTAAGTGCATATTGAATAAATAAAGAGTGATAAAATTTGCTGAAAATGTAATAAGACTGATTTAATGATTAATATAACCAATATATGGAAAAATTATTAATACAGGCAAGAAACATAATAGTACCTATGCTATTCTTGTTTTTAATTAATGATAAAAATATTTATGTTTTATTATGACTAATTTATTTATGTTTTATATAAAATAATTTACATATACATATTAATAATACAAATATTACTTTTTTTTGTAATCTCTGAATGATAAAAGATAAATCTAAAAGCTGTCTATTGGCATTACAGGTAAATATGTTTAATTGACGAGTACTTTTGACAGTATATAACTGTCTTCTTCAGGTAACATAGTGGATAGAATGTTAGAAATCTAGAGAAAGAACACATTGTCAAATTGTTCTTTGCACATGAGCATGGAACATAAAAATTAGATATAAAAATACAAAATAAATTTGATATATGATGGTTATGGCTAATAAAATTAACAGAATTAATATGAACAGAAATAATATTTTTAAGGACATTAGCACTTACTGATAAACTGTATTTCTGTGCATATTAATTCTGTTAATTTTATTAGCCATAGCCATTGTATATCATATTTATTTTGTACTAGTGTTTAATTTTGTATTTTACTTTCCCGGCTGTTATATGCACATAACAAGGAAAAGTATTGGAATTTTGTCAGATTTGACTCTTCAAGTTTTTTGTAAATCTCCACATTTTGAGACCCCCTGAACCCAAAACAGTCAAAAGAATTTTATGGATGTGTGTGTGTGTGTGTGTGTGTGTTGGCGTATATTTTGTTTAATATCTCAGAATGGAGTGAAGATGAAAGAATGAAATTTGACATGGTAGGTTGTTTATAAGAGGCATTGATGCTATTAAATTTTGGTGATGAAAGGTTGAGGGGGGGAGATAGAAAGTGGTTCACATGTCATATCTCACATAGGGTTGAGCTTCATGAAGATTTTACTTGTTAGCATTTACAGATCCTAATAAAACTCATCTCTAACCTCAAAATTGAGTCCTTTGCTATTTTATAATAATTAAAAATATATAAAGTTTTTATAGCAAAATCTCATGATAGACAGCACCACATATAATTTTATTTATTTATTTATGATTAATAATTAAAAATGATTTTGAAAATAAAATCTCATAGCAGCTGGGAATGTTATGCAACTCATTGCTATATTTTTTTTATATCTAATTTTTATATTCCATGCTAATGCATGAAGAACAATTTGAAAATGTGTTCTTTCTCTAGATTTCTAACGTTCTACTGCCATATTACCTGAAGAAGACCATTATATACTGTCAAAAGTACTCATCAATTAAATATATTTACCCATAACATCAATAGACAGTTTTTAGATTTATCTTTTAGTATTGATAAGTGGCTTCTCTTGTTTTATCTCATTAATCTCTCAATGATATTTGACATTAAAATTAGCAATATGCATACAGTACTTTAAAAATCTATATTCAGTTATTCAGTACATTATATCATGTTATTACTATTTGAAAATAAAATTTTTTTTTAATCATACTGGGGACTTTAAAATAATGAAAATTTTATTTATTCTAAATGCTTTTTTTTTTCATTTTATAGTTGTTCTTTGTATTTGTTATATTTTACATAAAATTAATATGAATTAATTTTATTTAAAATTGCTCAGAAACTATTTTTACTTTTATTCCATTAAATTTTATTTGTATCTTCTTTATTGATTTTTTTTTCTATTTGTGTTTGTTAATTTCTTTCTGAAATTAGAACTAAGTATTACAGATTTATAACTTTGAAAGGTAAATATTTTTTTAGAGTGTCCTGTATGAAATGTAATGAAAATAAATTTTAATTATAATATATGTTTCAGTTGATTGAAATAAATTTCTTTAAGAATAATATTAAAACAGAATTATTTTATTAAGAAGTCAATGTTTTAAACTATTATTTACAAATATATATTGTCTGTATTTTAAAAATTAGTGTAAAGTACTTGTTAAATCAAAATTTATTTTTCATTATTTGGTATATTGTTGAAAATTGTGTATTTTGAAATCAAGTTGGAATTTTTAATCAACTTGTTGAAAAATATTCCATTTTTTTTAATAAGACAGTATTTATAATTCTGTATTGAGATGAAATCAACAACGATAATAATAAATTTCTAAATTGTTAATAATAATTTATTCTGAATAAGTGAACTAAAATTAAAATATTTTTTAACTTAAAAATGAAAATTACAGGTTTTTCAACTTGTTGGACACTTAGTATATTGGGCTAAAGCAATGATTATATATCCCTTGTGTGAAAATAATGTATATATATTATCTCCAACTGCTCCAACTAATTTGTAAGTAAAGAATATATATTAATAAAATGAGTAAGAATTTAGTAAAAAAAAAACTGAAATTAAAAAAAAATTGTATTTTTGTTTTCGTACAGTGTTAATTTTAATATTTAAAAATTTTATTATGCTGATAGTATTGTTTGCTTAATATAGCAATTTTTTAAATATTTAAAAAGCACTTATTTAATATACACAATTATTTAAAGCACTTACAAATATAATTCATATTTTTTTTTTAAATTTTAATGAAAAAAAATTATTAAAATAATATCACTTTCAGAAAAATTTAATAGTCTAATTATTTTTTAAGAAAATAAAATCATTTCTACTGATATTAAATGAGTAAATATTTTAATTATAAATGAAGCAAACGTCTAAACTATTTAAGTTGCCTCAGGCATATTGAAAACAAAACAAATAGAACAACTTTAAAATAATATGTATATATTAATGTTTTAAATTTGTTCTAATGAATGTTTACCTATATTCTGCTTTAGTGGAGAATTTCATATTATAATTAATAAATAATAATGTCATCTGTAGTAGCTTTTCTTAGCTGTCTTCAGAAGTAAATGTTTGATTCTTCAAATTTCATTACATTTTATTCAGACTTTCAAAAAGATTGAAGAATCTAAACTTGTAAGAACAAAGTTTATGATATATTAATTGTAATACAAAGCTCTCTACTAAAGTAGAATGAAGGTAAATTTGAAAAGTTGGAAATTAAACTAATGAGTTTTGTCTTATTCTTTGCAGTAATGGTTAAAATTTCATAAACCCTTAAATTCTTGACCTACTTTCAGAAAATTAAAATTATTTAGAATTCTTATTAAAGGTATCCTAAATAAAAAAAGGAATATCATAAACATGAATCATTTTTAATTACAGTAGAGCGTCGATTTTCCGAAACGTCAATCATCCGAAAGAATTCCAGTCGGCAAATTAAAATTTTCGCCAGTGCTGTGGCGCTTCAATCTTTGGCTGTCTTGGGCTACTTAAATATTTTACGTTTTTGATACTAAATTAATATCTGAAGTATAATTTTTTATTGTTTTTATATATTTCAATATATTTATTTTGTACAAAATAAAAAAATAANAATATTCCATTTTTTTTAATAAGACAGTATTTATAATTCTGTATTGAGATGAAATCAACAACGATAATAATAAATTTCTAAATTGTTAATAATAATTTATTCTGAATAAGTGAACTAAAATTAAAATATTTTTTAACTTAAAAATGAAAATTACAGGTTTTTCAACTTGTTGGACACTTAGTATATTGGGCTAAAGCAATGATTATATATCCCTTGTGTGAAAATAATGTATATATATTATCTCCAACTGCTCCAACTAATTTGTAAGTAAAGAATATATATTAATAAAATGAGTAAGAATTTAGTAAAAAAAAAACTGAAATTAAAAAAAAATTGTATTTTTGTTTTCGTACAGTGTTAATTTTAATATTTAAAAATTTTATTATGCTGATAGTATTGTTTGCTTAATATAGCAATTTTTTAAATATTTAAAAAGCACTTATTTAATATACACAATTATTTAAAGCACTTACAAATATAATTCATATTTTTTTTTTAAATTTTAATGAAAAAAAATTATTAAAATAATATCACTTTCAGAAAAATTTAATAGTCTAATTATTTTTTAAGAAAATAAAATCATTTCTACTGATATTAAATGAGTAAATATTTTAATTATAAATGAAGCAAACGTCTAAACTATTTAAGTTGCCTCAGGCATATTGAAAACAAAACAAATAGAACAACTTTAAAATAATATGTATATATTAATGTTTTAAATTTGTTCTAATGAATGTTTACCTATATTCTGCTTTAGTGGAGAATTTCATATTATAATTAATAAATAATAATGTCATCTGTAGTAGCTTTTCTTAGCTGTCTTCAGAAGTAAATGTTTGATTCTTCAAATTTCATTACATTTTATTCAGACTTTCAAAAAGATTGAAGAATCTAAACTTGTAAGAACAAAGTTTATGATATATTAATTGTAATACAAAGCTCTCTACTAAAGTAGAATGAAGGTAAATTTGAAAAGTTGGAAATTAAACTAATGAGTTTTGTCTTATTCTTTGCAGTAATGGTTAAAATTTCATAAACCCTTAAATTCTTGACCTACTTTCAGAAAATTAAAATTATTTAGAATTCTTATTAAAGGTATCCTAAATAAAAAAAGGAATATCATAAACATGAATCATTTTTAATTACAGTAGAGCGTCGATTTTCCGAAACGTCAATCATCCGAAAGAATTCCAGTCGGCAAATTAAAATTTTCGCCAGTGCTGTGGCGCTTCAATCTTTGGCTGTCTTGGGCTACTTAAATATTTTACGTTTTTGATACTAAATTAATATCTGAAGTATAATTTTTTATTGTTTTTATATATTTCAATATATTTATTTTGTACAAAATAAAAAAATAATTTTTAATGATACAATAGTCTTTGTTAGGCTTAACATCGACGAAAATTCAACACGAAGCGACACGCAACGGAGAAAATTTTCAACACGGGATAAATTAATATATTTTTTCGTACATAATTGGTTATCCGAAAAATAAGTTATCCGAACAACCCCAGTCCCCAATTGATTCGGATAAACGACGCTCT
>NW_019384318.1:138461-140967 GCF_000671375.1 Centruroides sculpturatus
TTGCTTACAAAAAACTGATCCAAGTGATTTTTGACATTGTCATTTCAAGTAAATATCTTACAGTTAAAAAAAATTGTATAGACTGGAACAACTAATAATCTGAGTGTGCTCGATCTGGCAAATACGGTTGGTGCGATAGCAGGTCCCATCTAAGTTATAACAGTTTCTGACGAGTTACCAAACTTGTGTGAAATTTGACATTATCGTGGTAAAACACTACACCTGTTTTGTTGATCAATTCTGGCTGCCTTTTCTGTTTGATGGTATTACTCAATTTGTTTACTCGATGGCAGTACACTTTCGAATCAATTGTTAAATTGTCTGATAAAAGCTCCAAAAAAAATATTTCCTTAAAATCCCATCAAAGATAGCATCTCTCCTTAAGAACATGTGGAACTCATATATCAAGCTTTGAAAGGAAACCAATTTGTTTCAAGTAATCATAAACAGTTCAATTTGACAAATTTAATCTCTTAGTGATTTCACGTGTTGTTATTCGGCAGTTTGCTTCAATCAGTATCTTTTATTTTGTTTTCATTGGCTTCAACTGGCCATCCAGAACATGGTGCATCTTCAATATTGAAATTGCCAGAACGAAATTTTGTAAACCAGTTTTGGCACTGTCATTCTGTCAATACATCTTCTCCATACACGTCACACAATTTTTTTCTTGCTTGAACAGTATTCTTACCTTTTCGGTAATAAAAGAGCAAAATATGCCAAAAATGCTACTTTCGATCTTCCATATTTGATGGGACAAAAAATAAAAAATTGCACAAAATCAAACAAAATTTTTTACAAATAAGTGTTAAAATGCTAGATGTCAAAATATATAATGATAATATGGTTTAGAATGAAAATGGCGGGAAAAATACGACTAATCCATGTAGTGGTAAAAAAAATGAAATTACTTTCCGAACAACCTAATATAATCATGAAAAATAATATATTTTTTTCTTGTTTTTGGAATACTTGCTTATTATTAAAATAAGCAAGTATTCCAAACAGGCACAATACTCATTGCATTTATTATACAAACAGGCACAATACTCATTGCATTTATTATACAAACAAACAAATATTGCACATACATGTAATAACAAGCACAGCCTTAATCCCTCAGGTACTCAGACTGCTTGCTGTCATTATTCACACACTCTTCTAATTGAGAGTGGACACTCATGCACACTCTGGAACAAAGGTCACCTATCTAAATGTTTGATAGAGGTTTAGATAAGTTTAAAAAGGTAAAGATACAATTAATGACACCAAAAATATCAAAAATAAGGCCAACTAATTTAATGTGCTAATAATTTTAATGAATTAAGCATCATAACACTAATGTGATACTACTGTATACCTACTTTTGCACCCCCTGTATTTAATTTAAAATATATGCTCTCCACCTCAAATTAGTAGTGGCTTGCTCCTGTACATCATACTTTTTTTAACAATAGAGTGGTGCTAGTCATTTATCTTACACCTTTCAAGGGAAAATTTTTGAATTGAAATTATGACTTCCAGTTTGCATTGGAAGTTCGTATATAGTTAATTGGAGCCTCCTGTCCCTAAGGTTCCATATCTGGTCTTGTCTTTCAACTAACTCCGTTCTCGAGATTAAGGAAAGACAGATGGACAACAGTGGGAATTTATAGGTGTACAATTGTTTCAAAGCCCAAAAATACAATTATTTTATAAGAATGTGTACTGTAGATTATATTTAATACATTATTAAAAAATTAAATATGATTTGGCATAAAATAATTAGCACAATAGTTTACTGATTAAATATAATATCATATAATGATGATAGTCAGATACTAATCTTTAATAATCTCCAAGTTTTAATATTCGATTCAAAAGTAAAAATTAGGCTTATAACTTAAGCCTAAACCCGATCGGCAAGAAATTTACAATTTTTGGCTTAAGGATTACCTAAGTGTTATGTTCCATTCAATTCATTTAGTGCACATGTCCACGCACATGCGCAACAACTACGTGATATATTTCCTTATTAATTTTTAGTTCTCTAGGTTCAACTAGGTTCTCTGCCATCCATTCAAACTAAGATTCTAGCACTCTTGTTCCAGAGGTTTGGGTCATTTATGACACAATAAGTCATTCTATGCCACCACTAGCCCATCTTCCCTCTTATACACCTTTGTTCTGTTCCTGGCTCATCTTCAGAAACATTACAATAGAACAGCGATTCCCAACCTGTGGTACGTGTACCCCTAGGGGTACGCGATAGGTTGTTTAGGGGTACAGAAAAAAGTTAGTTATTATGGCAGAAAAAATAATATATTATGTATCACAAACTAATAGTATTAAAAAATTATTAGATAAAAAATGTTCCTTGCAACAATCACAACTTTATTATACATTTTTTCTTTTAGGTTTTTTTTCTTTAATTTAAAGTTACAATATGTAAAATTAACAATACGATTACTCACTAAATTTCTTAAATGAGGGGTACAATCTAGAGATATGACATGTCAAGGGGTAC
>NW_019384318.1:141953-223603 GCF_000671375.1 Centruroides sculpturatus
AACTGGGAAATTTTACCTCATCCACCATATTTGCCAGATATTGCTCCCAGTGATTATCATCTTTTTCGGAGTTTGCAGAATTTTTTAAAAGGAAAAACTTTTGAGGATGAGAACAATGTAAAAAAGGCTATTTCTGAATATTTTGATTCAAAACCGAAATCATTTTACAAAGACGGGATTAAAAAGCTACCATCAAGATGGCAAGAAATTGTACAAAATAATGGTGAATACATTATACATTTAAATAAAATTCAATTAAAATTTTTTGTTGCTTTTTTTGTAGACAAAAATATGCATGAACTTATGGACTGACCTGATAATTAATCCTGTTTAAAAATTTGAAAAATTCTATCATATCCACATCTTTTCTGTCCTTTAATCTTAAGATGTAGTTAGCAATTAAGAGGCACCTGTTTTGTTTCTATTCACTTTTGATGTCATTCAGTCTTGAAAGTATTCATTATTTTATAAAAACTTGAAATTGAATATTTTAAAATATGAAAAAACAGAGGCAACCAAATCCTAATGATAATGTTGATTCAAGAGTTTGTTATGTTAAACGAGGTAATGTAAAATTATAAAAAAATACAATAAAAAGTCTAAGTTAGTGGCATTACTCGTATTTAATATTTTTTTTATCTAATTTAAATATTCAGTTTTATAATAGAAAACTCAACTCTGAGGTATACATGTATAAAGTTTTTGTCTAGAAACAAAAACTTAATAGTTGTTGGTCCTATTATTGGGTCAATATATTCATTCTTTGCCATGATAAATAACTTTGTCCGAATGGCAATTATTAAGTTTCTGAAGACAAAGTCTGTCCAAAAAGAAACCACCATTTATTGACGGTTCCTTTTTGGACAGACTTTGTTTTCAGAAACATATTACACTTTGTTGAAATAGCTATTTTTTTTTTTGTTAGTTATATGTCACTATTATGGTAATGCATATGTTAGACTTATTAAAATACAAAATTTTATTTTATTAGCATAGTTATTTCTGAAGATTTTAAATGTAAATACACTACTTATAAAATACAATGTAATTTTTGTGAATTAATTTAAAATAATTTTATAAGAATAATTTAGAAAATAATAAAATAAAATGGAGAAGGCACTGAGGTCGACATTACATGTATGTTTTTAGAAAAATCTCAACAGATGGCATTAGGTTAGAAATTGCTAGTGAAAAACCTGTTTGTATTCTGCTATAATTAGTCAATGCTTTCTAGATATAATTTCTAATAATTTTTAAGTTTTGATTCACTTACACTCAAGAAAATTAATTACTTCCATCTATGATCCAACTTAAATTTAAGTAAAATACACTGTAAAATGTAATATGCTGCATTAAGAAATAAGATTTATATCTTTGATGATATAACTTATTTTTTCAGTGTGTAATAATTGATTGGTTGTAACAAAATCTTAATTGTAATTATAGAAAAAGGAATAAGAGTTCAATATAGAACTTTACTGAAACATGTAGATAATGTACTGTACAAAATTGGATTTAAACTTTAAGAACAGATTATATAAACTATGTTAATTTTTTCAAATATATTTGAATTCATTCCCCTACAGCATTAGATTTTTTGAATCATTAAGATGGTTTGGTTTTACTATATTATAATTCTTATCAAATTTCTTAGTGATCATTATTATAAACCAATAAATGATGATCTTTTGTGAATTTAATTTTATTACACTATGTTAGATAATACTATTAGTATTTTCATGATTAATTCATAAACATAAAGAAAAAACTCTTTTTCAATTTATCAAATTTATCCTAATTAGTTCCTAGTGAAGAGTCTCTGACAACAAGTCCCAATCAGCGAACTCCAATTTCAGAAATATCTTCAAAAGGTGGATCAGAAGAAGATCTTTCGTGTCACGAGAAAACAGAGATTATGCTATTGTGTGGTCTCTCACCATCAGAAAGAGAGAGTATATTGTCAGTACCATCAGCTAACAACATTGATGATCTGAAACTTTTTGCACGGTAAAATATTATTTATTAATTTTCAAAATAGTCTTTCAACAGATATTGTGTAATTATTATGTATATCAATATAATATTAATATATATTTCAGATTATGTAGATATTTTAGAGGAGGTCATCATTTAGAAGAAA
The DNA here is from genome assembly GCF_000671375.1 of Centruroides sculpturatus. Taxonomy (NCBI): domain Eukaryota; kingdom Metazoa; phylum Arthropoda; class Arachnida; order Scorpiones; family Buthidae; genus Centruroides; species Centruroides sculpturatus. The sequence goes on from NW_019384318.1 coordinate 144,094, forward strand.
TTATGTATTATGAAAATGTACGGAGATCACAGCTTCATACTCTCCTTGATAAATTTCGTGATGTTCTAATTACCTGTCCTCATGAAGATGCTGCAGTTGCTGCATTTTATGGAAAAACATGATAGTAAATTTATTTTTCTTTTGTTATGTAAACAGCTTTTGTAGATTGTGTTTCATCTTTCTTTAAAAATTTTATAAGAAAAAAAAATAACACAGAGAGAATTCTTAACTAAAAGTAAGATAATTACTAAATGATCTGGCAGATTATTTATCAGGCTATATAATCTGGAGGATCATTTAGCAACACTAATTGAATCAGGTTATTGTATATGTCATTATACAAGTAAGACAATCTTTTCAAATGGTTCTTTCTGCATTGACTTAAACTGAAGGAAGAGAAATTCAATCAAAATATAATTTTGATTGAAAGGAAAATATAAAACCAAACTTTTACAGATGACAAATATTCACTTTGCTATCATTTGTATATTTGAATTTGATATGGAAGTTTTTATATAAATTTCATAAAAACACATTTAAAATGGGATATATGTGGCTGTGTAAATATGTAATTTGGACAGATTGTCTGCTCTCAGACATTGATGTATTATATTTTTATACCATATTGGTATAATATAAATAGTAATTTATGATTTTCTTTTTCTTATTATTTTGTATAGGTGATAAAAATGAGTTTTTATATTAAAATCAAATCATTTTTGATTTGAAATAATTTATTTAAACTTAAGATATTATTTTTAATATAGATAATATTCAGTAGTAGTTTTTCTTTTTTCAATATATTATTTATTAATATGATATTTTACACTTAAATATCAAAAAATATAAAATTTATTTTCATTTTCATATCCTTAAACATTGAGATTTTGTAAATCATAAATACCAAAGCAATAAAATGAAATGATTTCTAAATAAAAGAACAATTAAATACAATTTAGGTTTCATTTATATTGTAAATATTAGTATAACATTTACAATGAAAATGAAATGTTCTAAATAATTTTAACCTGAGAAAGCTTGTTAACTAAAATACTAATTTAGTTATAATAATGATATATGGTTTATTTTAAATAAATTAATTAGAAAAACAAACTTTATGTATATTAAACTTAAAATTTATTTTTGTGAATATTAGAGATACAGTAATATACAATTGTGAATAAAATCAAAATAGAATATTTTGTCAATTTTTCATCTTATTTATGTATATTTTTTTTAAATATATGAATTAAGAACAANACAATATATAAGGCATTTTATCACTATCAACATGAGTCATACTTTTTAGAACCATAATCTATCTAAAGTCTGTAAGTTTGAGTCTAAGGCTAAAGCTATACTATTGTGGCTTTTTTACTTTATTTTGTTAAAGATATTACAACCATTCAATAACTTTAAAGCTTAAAGAACTAAGACAAAACTTAAAAATAAAATCAAGATTATATTTTTATTAAAACAGTATAAAATATAAAGTAATAGGATATAATAGAAAGGAACTATAAAAAGAAAATCAGGAGCATCTTCCTCTACTAGTTCTATTTTTTTTTTTAAGATTGTATTGTTTGAATATAAAATATAACCTGAAAAATTTGGTTAATCAAATTATTATCTAAGAGTAAATATATTATTTATATTACAATTTAAATTTATTAGGAGTTGGAGTCTGTCCTCTGACTCTGGTAACTCCAGAACTGCTTTCAACTCCAACTCCACAACTCTGATTTCATAGCCTTGTATTTTAAAAAATATACGAGGGCTGTTCAAAAAGTATCAGACCTTTGGTCGGCAAAAATACATTTATTGATTTTGAGGTACAAAACTCTAATCCCCTTCAAAGTAGTCTCCTTGCTAGTGTATACACTTCTCCCAGCGCTCCTGCCATTGCTGGAAACACTGCTGGAAAGCATCTTTTGGAATGGCCATCAGCCGGTCCGTCGCATTCCACATGATGTCTTCTCTCAACTAAAATCAGGCTCCTTTTAGTGGCATTTTCAGCTTGGGAAATAGCCAAAAGTCACATGGAGCCATGTGGGGAGAGTACAGAGCGTGATGAACCACAGGAGTGTTGTGTTTGGCGACAAAAGCCCGAATCAGATGCGCAGAATGGGCAGATGCGTTATCACGATGGAGCTGCCAAGTTTTGATTGATCACAGATCCGGTCGTTTGCGTCACACAGCATCACAAAGACGACGAAGGACCTCCTGGTAGTACTCCTTTGTGGTGGTTTGGCCTTGTGGTGCGTACTCACGATACACCACCCCACGAGAGTTGAAAAAACTGTCAACATGACCTTGATATTGCTGCGGATCTGCCATGCTTTTTTGGCCTCAAGGATCGTCCCTGAAAGCCTGCTGAATCTTGCGAATGGTTTATGCTTGGATATCGCCAAGGTTTTTGGCAAAATTTGATGCAATATCGCTCTCACGTTGTTCAGTCATTTTCTAACTTAGTGGAATCTGACGAGCACTCACTACATGTTCTCACTTATAGGCCAACTGCCAGCAACTGACGCTTCCTGCAGGCGGGAAAAAATTCAGGACTGTGCATGACTGTCCCCTCCACAATTCCACCGAAAGAGGCCTCCCGCGCATCATTGGTTTACGCGGAAAAAATAAAAGTCCGATACTTTTTTTAACAGACCTCGTATTTTAAGATGAAAATATATAATTGCATGGATTTTTAAAATATTAGTTTAAACAAGTAATTATGGCAAGATGCAATAATAATTAATCACACATATCTGTATATTAATATTTATTTGAAAATAAGAATTAAAATTAAATATTCACCAGTTTTTTTTAATTTGATAGATTATATTTTAAAAAATTAAAATATCTTTCGATACTGTTTATATTTTATGAAACTGTTTGTTTAAAAAATTTATTTGTGTTATTTCTCTCTTGATAAAAATAAACATGTTTCATACAAACTGATTTTGTTTTTAATCATTCATTACAAAACAAGTATTAATTTAAACATTATATAATAAGTGAAAACTAATATATTAATTTACATTTATTTATAAGATTTTACATTAATACTCGTATATTGATTCTTCAGTTTTTCTCTTTATATATCACTTTGAATTTTTGATTCTGAAAAAACTATGTATAATTTGGAATGAAGAAGCATGTAAGAATCAAAAATAATATGTTTTTATAAAATAAATAGCTGCATGTAAGTTAGAATGAGATTTAATAATTTCTTGACAAAATATAAGTTGCTATTTTTTTTTTTTTCTGAATTGACAGTTTAACATTTTACAACATTTTTAATTGTATGATTGAAAACAATTCTAAAGATATAGAAGCAAAACATTTCAGTTATTGGACAGTTTTTAGTCTATCACTTATCACTCACATATTAAAGAATAGAGAAAAGAAAGGAAACATAATAATTGCATATGTTTCCAATTAAGACTGTTATTAATTATACTGGCATATATTTAATTTATTCATTTTATTCTAGTAATAAAATAAAATTTTATAATTTAATAGAAATATTAAAATTTTTTTCCTCTATTATTATTATTGTGTGTACAAACTATTTTAATAATTTTTATGAGAAATATAATATTTGTAAAACAGAGATCAAACTTAAAAGTATAAATGCATATTACAAACTTTTCTAAGAAATACTTTTATAGCCTACTCATTTATACATAGCCGAATTTTGTACATAGCATGATACAATCAATAACATTACAGGAAAAACCTTTCAGCAAATGATGCACAAAAGTATCTAGATTTATGATCTTTCCCTCTTACACATTGCTAGAATAAAATGGACAGCAGAAATCTCTTAGATCAATTTAGCTATATAAAACGTTTAAAATTTTACATTTTAAAGATTTAAATTCCAGTAAGAATTTTTAAAGCGTTTAGAAGTGAGAGTATTAATCTTTTTATGCAATAGAATTTAAAATGAAGGGATTGTTTTGAATGTATTTAAATTCATATTTCCATCTATAAAAATAATATATAGATTCTCAATTATAAAATTTTCTGCATTGAAAATGTGTAGAGAACAACACACATGTTGAAAGCCAAATTAATTTGTTTTTCATTATTTTATGGCTTCATTTAGCGGCAGTAGCACATTAATTTTATGATGTGACTTGTACATGATGCACGGTGAATACATGTATACATTTCGAAAATTGCAGTTTTTCCTCAATCGAATTATTTTCCTCTTACATTAAAAATTGAAATTAATAATGCATATACGAAACTTCTAATTTATAATATGTAATAATTAGATTTAGATTTATAGTTGAGTACATTTCTCCTCCCTATCTTGGAATTCTTGTTTTATGAGATCCGGGCGTATCTGTATTGATATAACCTTCATCTTCGGATCTCCATTCAAACCTAACATCGTGGAAATATTTAATTGCGTATTTGTTAAGGTCATTTCTGCTTTTTTAAATTGTGTTTTTTCGCAGAAATCGGAATATCAATCTCTGGCTTTTCTATTTTGGCATATCCGATCATTATGACATAATTCATCAATTTCGTCATTCTATTGCCGGATTTTTTTTCTTATAAACAACGAATACATTTCCATTGTTTCGCCACTCGTTAAGAAATTAGTTCCACTATTCTCTACTTCATAACTCTTGGTTAAAAATTTCGTCAAAAAAGAATCCTGTTGTTGTTGGTTATAAAAGAGTTGCTATAACAACCGATAGAAAATCGAACCATGGGGTCGAGTGCAATGACGTCACCCCACTAGGTGAAGATTAGGTCATTCTCCCATTTGATAGTCGATAATGGGGCACGCTCTTTCTTAGAAAAAGGAGTAATCGAAACAAATTTTTAATACATAAAATAATTAATAAAAGTACCTTTATCTTTAATAGCTTTTAAAGAAGGGATGAAATGCCAATACTCCTAAATATTTGTATCTAGCTATCTCTCCACCCCATCTATGTCAAAAGATGTGAAGAAACTGGGTGTGACGAAACCGCACCCATTCTTCTAAAGAGCTGACAACTGTGAAAATATGACTTTGCGTATCTGTGTAATGAGCAAAAAGACACTTCAAATATTTCGACCAAGAACAAAGTTATTAGCTAAACTTTAGTAATTATTTTAGCAAATGCTATTTGTGGCATCTATTCGAATCATAATTATATTCCATATAACTGAACAGTTAAGAGAGAATAAGCTGTCTAGCACGATTAATACAGCTAAACTTCCGAAACATAAATGATTTAATGGATAAAGTAATGAGTCATTTTATTATGAAGTAGATTATACAGTCGAATATAATCGTAATGAAATTTTCGTCGCATCAATATATTTAAAAGCAAATGACAATTTGCAAAGTTAACGAGTTTTAAAAAATAATAATTTAAAAATTTAATTTATTTTTTTTCTGTACACGGAAACAAAACTGCTATCAAAATAAGTTAAATTATTTAATGTAGCCTGTTAGAAAGAATTTATGCGATTTATATGAATTTAATTTCCTGACGTTAATCACAGCAGTCGACTTCTTTATAATTAGTTAGCGACTGGGTGTTACAGCTAATGTAAATTTTCAATCGTCCCAATTGCCGCTGACTTTAGGATCTTAATTGTGCAGAATCACGTCACGTTACTGATTCAAACGTAGTGCGCTTTACCTCTTCTCAGTGGATCAATCCAAGCGATTCTCACCAAGCATGCGTTGTATATTCGGTTAACGTCGATCTCATACTGCGTGCTCAGGTGCTGCACCTATCTACAGCTGCCTACCTGCTTGCCAGTTAACAGTCGTCCTATTATCAACTTTCTACAAATGTAATTAAGGAAATGTATAGAAAATATAGTTGAAGCTATAAAGGATACAGGTAAAAGTTTTTCGATAGTTTAGTAATATGTTATTTATAATTATATATTTAACTTTAAATGGTCGCAGCTGGCGAATACTATTATAAAATTAAATTATTTGTATACGATAGGAAATTCGAAATCGTAGCTAAATTTTCTCTATTTTAAAGCCAGTTCCTAAAAAGATTTGTTGATAGTACAAATATTTATCGTTCGTCGAGCTGTCGTTAATTTAAGAGCATTTTCTGTAAACATTTATAATACGTCGAAGGCCATTTAATAATTTATCAAATTAATTAATGAATAAATTTACACAAATGAAGATATTTTACAGTCAGTGCGTCTGTTAATACCAGGGTTTTTATTTTTGCAAAGATTAAATATTGAAAATTGACTCCTGTAAAGCGAACTTTACCTCATGCTTCGAACTTGAGCAAATAACCTTGAAAAATAAATAGAATTTATTTAAAATAATAATAATAGTAATAATAATATTTTTACTGATGTGTTAGCAAAGTTAAAATTTTCCACAAATATGCATTTTGTATAATAACTCGTACCAAAATCCATTTTGTAATTTTTCGTGTAGTGTTTAAAAATTTAAAATTTAAAGCTTTTTTTTTTAAATGTAAGCGTATAGGTTGCTTCCGGTATCTATTCAAATTAATGAAAAGCTCTAAGTCAGGCAGCTGACATCTTATATCTCAGATAATTAATTTAATCTGGCTTATGCGGAAGAAGCGATGCGTGAAGAGGATTAAGATCTTTACTCTTAGCTTATTTTCCGGATTAATGAAACTTAAGAATTAAATTCGTAAAAACGAGACAAAGAGTAGGTCAGTTATCTAAAGTAGACCTGAGGTTGAACTCGAAACTCAACAAGGTTATCGATAAAAGTCTTTCCCCGCTCTGTTAGCGACGGAAACAAGCCTTCGATTCTGTCAACGTCCGGTCTTAACTATTCAGTTTGACCACTGAACCACGCCCTCCACTGTCTCAGTTTTTAACTGGTACTTCCTTTCTGGCCAATCATACAAAACGATTCTAGTATGAAATTCCAAAAATGTCGGTGTTTTCCCCAATTAGAATGAAGCTATTGTGTAGTTACTAATTGCTTGGCGGAAATTCTTATTGCGGAAAGATATACAAAGAAAAATATAGGTACAGTACAAACTCGACGATAACTATATGCGAATAACTGAAGCCCTTTGAGGAAGTAACACGATGAGTATAATCCACTTAAAGAGAAACTTTCTACTTTTAAAGAACCTAAAATAATTTTACAGGAAAAATTACGCAAGAAATCTTTAAGGAGCGAGAAAATAATATATAAATAATAGTTGTTTATCTGTTTTATTTATTTATATTTTTAGAAATTAATATTTTTCGTATCGAGATAGACGAATTATTTAACAAAAATTAAATATAACAAACTCTTAAAATTATTCATACTGTTCCTCCTTTCGGTAGTTATTACGACCTTGAATCACGCAACAGTGTGTTAAAATGAAGAATTTTTTTCTTTCTCCCCTCGAACGAAGAATAGGAGAAAGAAAGAAAATTTTAAATGGTTTATGCTGTAAATACTAGCGTAGCGAAACACTATTTACCACTTTTTCCAAACTACTAATTATAGACTTTATAAAGAACGTGTTTAATCCCAACTCGTCGGAGAACGTCTCTCTTAAAATTCAAGAAAAATATATTAAAATTTTGGCAAGCTTCGTGCGAATGTATTTTAAGTTAATAAAGCCACACAAGTAATATAGAAGCCGTTATCCACTATTGGAATTCGGGTGTGGTCTGTAATTTTACAGATTGTATCTATTCGCAGTAATTCATCAAAATTTTGTAATTTGGTGTTTGTAAAGACTATTTCGATGAAAAGCTGACAGAGATCGGTGTCTGTCTGTCATCAGATTTTCGATTTTAGTCAAGAATTTGTTACAATTTTTTTTTTTTTAATATGAATCTTGGGAAGAATAAATTCGGAAATATGCAATAAAAATATAAACTTACTATCGATATTTATATTACTTTTTTTTCTGCGTATGATTAACAAATATTAGGACAGACTTTTTAATGAGGAAAAAGTTTTCTTAAATTAACAGAAATTTATGTTCATTTTGTAGTAGAAAAGTTTTAAAATGCGTATTTAATAAGCCAGAACACTTAAAGGAAAATTTTTAAATTTTACTACACTAAATTATTGAAGTGTAGGACATTTTTCTTCGATTTTCTCTGCTATAAATCATCATTACTTATTCTCTGAATAGATCCTAGTATGATAAAAAGAGTTTTTTCTCAAGTTCACAGAAAAATAAATCTTCGTTTAATAAGTAAATATTTCAGAATTATTATACTGCTAGATTTTTCAAACAGGAAAACAGAACATATATAGGAAAACAAATAGCGAATAAAAATACATTTATAAGAATAAAGGATGTTAGTATGTAAAATGATAGACATTCAATAAAACAATTATATTCATTTTAAATTGACAAGACAAAACTGACGAAGTACAATAGATCCCATTATATAAAAATTCTAGTTAAGTCAGAATTTCGTTGAAATTACTTATATTTTCTTAATTTTTTTTGAACTGATACGCTCTCGGTATAGTCGTTAGTCTCACTCAAGTTCCCACAGGTTAGCAATACAAATGCCCTCGTAAAATGCCAAAACCATATAAAAACGGGAGATCAAACTTTCACTTCATAGTAAGCAAACTCTGTGTAGTAATAAAAAAAGAAAATTTTATGGCAGGACGAGAAAACTATTTCAGTGACATAACTCCAAATTGCATTTGTGGCACGCTATCTGCATTTGCGTGGCGCAGTTATGATTTTCGAGTCACTGAACTTTACTCATAAGATGATGATCCTGTAGGACATGCAGAAAACCAATTCGTGTAATTTCGCTTTTAGATAAAGTATAGATTATTATCTTCAAAATATATTACTACCAGTAAAAAATTTTTTAGCTATTTTGATAGTTGATTTATGTGTTTACATCAATAATTTCAGGATATAAAGAAGAATAAAAGTCATATTTGTAAACGATTCCAATTTTTAAAAATCATATCTGTATTATTTAAAGCAAGTATAATTTGAATAATATATGGTAATTTGCTACTGTATATTTGTTACAGAGGAATTCAAATTTTGTTTACAAAGTACGGGATGTAATTTTATTTACATTTATACATATTGATTGTAATTTTCCTTCATGATTATTTTGTAATTCTGTTTATAAATTGTATGAATCTAAAATTTAATTTAATATAGCGGATGTTATTAGATTTTTAACAAGTAATTCAGTTTAAACTAAGAGAACAAATTCTTAACATAATCTAATTTCAATTTTAGCATATCACGATGAATTTGGATGAGAGTAGAGTGATTTTATATTTTGGAATCCAGATTCTCTGACAATCCTCGGCAATGGGTAAAATGAACTTTCGCGCCACTCTTTTAAGAGCATGGCTGATATCAATCGTACTTCTCTTCCTAGTTGGAGTGATATTGTTAGTGTGTGGAGCAATTTTTGGAGCAAACAAATCTTTACTAATCACGGGTGTTATCTGTGTGACTATTGCAATTCCGATGATATTATTTTACATTGGTATCAAGCGATGTAGAAGAAAGAGAAATCAATGCAAAGGCCAAAGCAACGGTCAAGTATCTACTATATACCCACCCGAATATTATACTCAAACTCCTCCAGGCTTAAAAACGGATTATCCCATGGGACCGTTTTTGATCATGACTTTACCTAGATCTAGAGAGGACAGAAGAGGAAGCTGCCATTTCGAAGAGAGTGCAAACTCTACACCGAGTGCTTCTTGTCATCGGTAAGTTTTATATGTTTTAAAATGAAAATATATATGTTTGTTGAAATGTTTCGCTTATTTCTCAAATAATCATAATGTGATCTGTTTAATATTTTTTAAAATTTGAATATATACAGTACTTTAGTTTTCCAACTACTAATTTTATTGTGTATCCATGTTTTCTTATTCTTTATGTCACATTTCTTGAACATCGATGCAACAGTTTATAGGCAATATTTATATTTTCCACTCACGAAACTGCCACTTCATAATGTGCTTCATAAAAAGACTGAGATTACCCATATCATACTTAGCATATTATGACTGAAATTTAAATATAAATTACTATCAATTCACTTTTTTGTAATATGCTGTTGAGAATTATGATTACGATTTGCTCATACAAGGTCCCAGCACACTACGAGGCCTCTGTATAGACGGCTTCAATTGTTCATTATTATGATCTAATCCCTAATAGAGTCGATTCGCATGAATGAAAAAGGTGGAAACCAAGCCGCGACCCGAATTATCAAAGAAAAATGACGAGGATCCAGATCGGATTCAAACTTATCAACTTATCAGGCTATCAGATTAACGTATTGGTTATTAAATCTATTGAAGTAGCATGTCATGAACCATTTACATTTGGATAGATAAGCTTTTACATTGCACATTTATAAAATTTAATATGAAAATAAATCTTGTCAAAAAGAACGAAAATATAGCTTAATCTAAGAGAGAGAGAATTTGTTTTACGGAAAGCAGGGAAAATAGTAGCAATAAAGTTTAATTAATGTTTATTTTATTAGGAATTTCAATGATAATGAAGTTTTGAGCATTACTTTTCACGTATCTGTTTTAATCGCATAGAAATAATAATAGTCATCTTGGCAATAATAAAACATTTATTTAATGTAGAAGATAATTCTTTAATTTTTGAAACTTGTTCTCTTCTTTAGATAAGTTTCATCGATTGCTTGGAAGTATGTACCGTATGTAAGCTATATATAAGAATTACATCGACAATTTTGGTATAAAAAAAAAGGACAATTTCCGAAACAATCCCAAAGGGCTAATGTCTTGTATTGTGAATATGGACCCAATCTACATCTTTGCTTCTACAAGACAAACAATTTTTCTCATCTTTCTCTAAAGGAAAAACTTCATTTTTTTCTTTTCTTTATCGGAATTTAATAACGGTTTTTTTTGTTTTTGCTATTTACTTTCTAATCGTTTCATTTCTAGCGACGTTTTCTTTAATGTGTTTATAAGTATAGCGTATCTTTTTCTTTTCACGAGAACTATTTTTTATTTTTGTTTTTGTTAGTAATGCTTTAAGAAAAGTGAACAATGTTTTCTAGAGAAAAGAGGCATTTAGTATAGAATATGTGATTAATAAATCATATATTTATATCGAACTCATTCGTTTAAATATTTTCCATTTCTAACAAAGTTTGAAACTATAAAACATAACTCAATTTATAAAATAAATAAATGTAACAATAAGAAATAAAAGACCGTTACTCTATACAGTATAAATTATTTTAGAATTTTGTTTCTTTTATAATTAATGATGTAATCTAAGTCATTTTACCTCATGTTATATATTTTTAAAAATAAAACAAACGAGGAATCTGTATCCAATTCAAAATTGCATCAATGTCATCACTATCGATATTGTTTCTCATATTATTACTGAAAAAGGCTAATAATACTTTTATTATTCACTTATTATTGTTAAATTTAAATATATCTTTGTTACTACATCTCCTGTTGCATCTCTCGCGACGTTTTTTCGAATTAATATTAGATATGCCAATAACTATTTTCTAGTAACATTCTGATAGAAAAAAATCTATCTAGACTATACCTGTATAGCTTTTTATAATTATTATTTTTACAATTTATCAGAAAATATTTAATTTTTAGATTAAAAAAACTAATATTTATATTAATTCCGGAATGAAATTTAATTATCAAGCAAATTTACAAGTTTATTTCATATTTTTATTTCTTAGCAATTCCCTCAATAAGCTATAGTTTTGCATAAAAATTTCCGTAATTTCTATAAAATAATCATTTAAGAAAATAATGATATAGTTTATATCAATACTCAATGCATTTGTTTTAAACACTCTGATTAAGTTAGAATATTCGAAAAGATGCATTGAGATGATAAAACATAGACTAATTTTAGTATTAAACAGATTCGAATAGATAATGCAGTGCTTAAATTTCCATTTTAAGTAGAGAGAAAAAAACTGTTTGCAGTGTTTTACAAATACTGTAATGCAAAAATTCAAATAAGTTAAATCAACTATTTTCGTTCCCTCAGAAGTTATATTTGGGAAAAAGCTTAATATCATGCACATACTAAAAATGAACTTTATTCTTAATTTAATCAGAATTTTTGTAATTTAAGTCAGAAAAAAAGTCAATATTCTATTTTCAGAGCTTAGAATATCAGTTAAAGTTTTTTTTTATTAAATCTTTAATAATAATTTTAAATATTAAAAACGATTAGTATAAAAGAATGAAAGATTAATGATACTGATAATCTATTAAAGATTTTATGTATTACTACATTAAACGTGTTATTTAATGGCATTCAAAGGTGCAAATGTAAAAATGATTTAAGAAATTCTTCTTTATTTCAATTTGAAATGATCGAATGGATTATGATAAAATATAATTTTAACTTTCTTTTTTTTAAAGTTAATGCTTTTCTCCGTTACTAAACTCCAATCTACTTTTTTTTAATTGTCACAGATAAATATATAAAAAGTTTCAATGAAAACCAATAGCAATATTTTTAATAATTTTATTCCGATTTAAAATTTAGAATTCAGCAGGTTGAATTTTGTCCAGATGTAACACTTCCCAGGAATACAAATTTTATCATATAATTTTTATTCTAATTTCCTAAGCATATTTAAATTTGTATTTTCTTTCACATGAATTTAAAATTCATATTCATATTTGATATTTTAAAAGCAAATTTCAACTGAATATCTTACCTTTTAAGGAATGTTTTCATTATAAATCTTTAAAATATTAATTACAATATGATTCTTTCTTGAAATCTTTATTAAAACCCATTCGAATGTGTATTTGAATGTGGCATATTATTTGTAATACATATAATGTTGTTAATATTATTAAATATACTAATCTTTAATATTTGTGAAAAATTTTAAAAATTTTCAGAAAGTTTGATTCCTTCGGAGATGAGATCAATTCACAAAAACATAAAAATTCAAAAATTATATAGAAAATTGTATGAAAATAGCTCAAGATAGAACTTAAATATAATAAACAAATAGCATTCAAACTGTAAAATCTTATTTTTAAAAATCCAAATACCTATAAAAAAATAAATTAAAACTTAAAAAAAATTGTTTTACTTACGTAAATATAATTATTTTTTCTTTTAATTACTTTAATCACAGTTATTTCCTGTAAAAATAAAAGTATTTTGCTTTATTTTCAACTGGGATGACAATTTTAAATAAAAGATCAATATTAATTTTTTTAGCTTATTTGTTTAACATATAATACTAATTAAAACTTTCTCAAGTTTAGTTTACAATAAACAATGATTTTGAGATTAAAATCTTGTTTATATAATTGAAAGGCTGAGCGCAACAGTGGTCTAACCCTCTTTTCTTATTGTACAGTACTGTAAAGTAGTGTAGGCTAGTTTTTCTCTGTTATATTTGTTTCTTTTCGACAATACTTAAATAGAACTCTAGTAACCTTTCATAGTATTTAGAGACAGTATATTTAATGGTACTGTTAACAAAATTTCAAAATGGGAGAGGATTAAACCACTGTTGCTCTCAGCCTTTCAATTGTAACTTGATGGTTCTATTATTGTTTTGATTTATAAGTATTAAGTATACTATTTCACGAGTTTTCTCTATAAATATTTTGTTATTCAAATTACTGTTATTATAGAGAAAAATAATACTGTATTTAATTAATTTTCATTTTTAGACATTTTTGTTGGATAAGTCTGTAATGATTTTTACTTTCACGCCTGTTACATCATAGAGGGAAAGTTGGCGATAGGTCAAAAAAATGACTTCCCCATGTTTTACATTTTTTGACTCGAGACCTTGAAACGTCCAGGTTTTTTTACTGTGTGTATAGATATTAGCATTTTGGGGACAATTTTCCACACTCTCTGAAGCTTAAGACATATGAAAAAGCTTCTAAATTATGAAGTGTTTAGAAGAAAGTGTTTACCAAATAAAAAATAATCTCTAACCTTAAAATTAAGCTCTTTGCCTTTTTATTATAATTAATAACATAAAAGTTTTTTAAAAATAAAANAGATTATTTAATAAAGAGTAATCATCAGTATGTATTGATGCAATTGTGTTCTATGGGTAAGAAGATAATTAATAGTTTGTATAATATTGTAATTTTTACATTGAGAAGATTAATAATTTTCTCTAGAAGCATAGAAATTCGTGATTAATTAATTCAACGTTCAAACTTCATGTAAAACACACAAAAGAGCCGTTTTTTTTATGAAAATTTCTCATTTTTTTAATGATGAAAACGAAAAAATTCTATCGATCTTCACATTTAATATCATTTATATTCAATATTTTCGACTAGAAATAGTTTAGAAAACATATATATTGATCAAACACACGCTAAATATTCTCAATATCTACGAGATGTATTGATATTTTCACTTGTTTTTCTATGGATGTAAACAAGAATATCTTCATTTCTCAACGAAGAAAACATCAATAATTTTTACAGTAGGTGTTGAATGATAAGATTTATAGAAAGAAAAATTAAAAAAGTACCTTAGGCATCTAAATTTTAAGAAATTTGATTAATACAGAGAATAATATGTATAAGTCTACGAGTCAAAGTATGTGTCTTGTACAAGAAGAATTGGAGGAAAGGTTGGTTTTGATATAAGAAAAAAAAAAGATACATTATCATATTTTCTCAAGAAATTCTAGAGATGTCACATTATATTTCGAGTCACGCATTTTATTTTTGCTTTTTATTTATCGATTCGTATAGAGAAGCGTGCATAACTGATACCACACGCGCCGCGCCAGACGTAATTTTATTGTATACAAAAATGCAAAAAGAAAGAAAAATGTTTTTAACAAAAACCGTTATGAATTAGTAATGAAAGTAAAATTTATAAAAATAACAAATTTTAATTAAACGCAAGGTCGAAACAGGAAACGAAAATTATTCTGATAACGCCAATGTCGCGTCGCATTAGTCGCTTTGTAGCGCGACTAACGTGTCGTCCGAGTAGACCGCGCGACGATCGTATTATACTTTTACGATTTGAAAATATTCCACCTAAACTCTACATTTTGAAGCTTTCCCTACTTCTGTTATCGTTATTATCGACTTATTTACAATATACGAATCAAATTGGAGTTATTTTTTAATGGGATTTAGACTAAGCGCCTCCGAACAGATGCAAAACGAGGTGATTAAAGTTTCAGTATTAAATTACCGCATCGCTACAGTGCTTCTGCAAGAACCGAAAAGCTTTGTTGGACCCCTAGGAAGGCGTAATTGCCAAATTTCAATCGCTCATTTGTTCCGCAGGTGAAGCACAAGTCTCGAACTGCATCTGTTACCAACGTTATCGATCCCCCTCAGGTAACCCAGACAAGTCCAATAATAATCTGACCATTCTTTAATACAGTCAGCCTTATAACTATTCAACTAAACTCTACCCAAAATTTGAGACCCCTCACTAATGAGAACTGAGCGGATCGATCCCGTATTATCGACATTTCGGCAATGGCGCGTTATAGCGTCATGGCACCCAGGCGAATTTCAATTAGGGGCCATATATACAGTGTTGACTTCAGACATTTTTCTACGGGAAAAAAAAATATTTTCTTGTAAAATAGTGGTTTGGGGTTCCCTGTTGGTGTGGACCCCAGGAATTGCCCGTTTTGCCCATAGGATAATGAGCCACTGCATTTCGGTGGCAAAATCAGTGGCTAAGACCCCATAGATAATATAGAACCGGATAAAACTGTTATATATAAAATTTTGGAGCCTGAAAAATTCCTGAAAATCCAACGCGTTGTCACAAAATATATTACTTTTGGCTGGAGCCTCGAGTCGGGTATATCCTTCAATGTAATTGCTACTTAACACCAAATAACGTTTCGAATTAAATCCATCGCTTATAATAAATGGTAGAAAGAGAAATTCTAATCTTGTGCCTTTTCTTTGTTAACTTATTGATCCGATTTAACCTTGAAAAGATGTGACACTTTCTAAAATCGGTTGCATCTTATTCAAATTCGTCTGGAATGGGTGCAGTTTTCTCCATTCTTTGAATCAAAGAAAGGACGGCTCTAGTCTACAAGCATCTTCACCATAATAATTAATCAACTTATCTAAATGGCAACGTCCCACCATTGATAAGAATTTTGTTAACGATCAAGACATTTAATAAATCAACTTTAGATACTTAGTAGACTATCGTATCGATTTTTAGTTCGATAGTCTACCAGTTAATTAAATGTTTTGATTATTTATCGTGAGAGAGAGAAGATAGCTTACATTCGAAATCTTTAAGAGTAAAAGTGATTTGTTAAACGAAAATGTTTTAAATTATAATTAATCTGAACAATGATTTAGTACTTTTAAGGCTCATATATTAATATATACTTACATATAACATAGACTTACAGGACACTCCACAGCTTGTATGGAGCTCGAGGATAGAGAGGGTCCCTTCTGCCTCTTAGGGGTCCCTTTTGGCTTTTTTTAACAAATGATATCGTAGAATGTTTCTTTATTTTCTCCTATTAAAAATAACATTAATTTTGTAAAGTAGGAACCACGTTTTCTCCGGGATGGTGGAAAACTCCTCAGCTTCATCCATCGCAGCATTTTAAAAAAAAATTTTAGCTTAAATAATATTTTTAAACAATTGTATATCATTTGAGTGCTATTAAAAAATATGCTGAGGGATGAAAACAAATAAAGAATGCCAGGAAAGTTAATTTATTTTGTTTTACAAAATAACAACAGCATTAATGGCCAGCTTTTTTATAACTTGAAAACTTATCCCAATTTTATTCAACCTTAAAAAAAAAAACAAAACAGTTGACAATCTCACCTTAATCGAAGTATAAATTCAACAATATAAATCACATTCCCCAATTTAATATTCCCCGTACAAACTACTTATTGTCTGCATCAGAGGCTACTTAACAGTTTTAATATGCAAAACAATCTTGCCTGCTTGATTGATAATGATAACTCGTTATCGTAGATTGTTATCTTCGATAAAGCAAACACGCTATTCGCTACAGTTTGCAAAACAGGTATCAAATACAGACAATTAATTACGTTTAGAACCAAAATCTCTGTTATGACTCACTTTTTAACATAATGCTAGAAAATCAAGTTATTTCGGGTCTCGCACTTAAGGAGGCCTCAAAACATTCGCTTAATTTATTTTTAAAAATATATTACAATTATATAAACTGTTTTACACTATACTGAAGGCCTCAAAAAGGTAAGTGACTAAGGCATGTGAGGGTCTCTGTCATAAATATTAAAAAAAAAATTATACCTTTTTATTTCTGTTTTCATATATAATATTTATATTATAAAATGATAATGGAATCTTATCTAAAATGTAATTATAGATATCTCGAAACGTGCAATATATTTATCTCTACTCTCCTGAAATATTTATGTTTTGCGAAATATTCGAAGTAAAATATTAGAATAATAACTGATATAAAATATACAATTAGGTATTTATTTCATATCTGATAACCTAACGGATTAAATATATATATTAGGAAGTACAGTACTTAACTGATACCGTAGTCAATGTATTAGGCAAATATTTACTAATATTTTTGATCGTGTACAATAGTAGCCGAGTGATGAAACCACTCAAGAATAGAGTAATTAATCGCGGGTTCGCCAACGGTGAAGTTTTCCGTGTTTTTTCGCGTGTCTAACAACTAAATAGGAGCCAGTTTTCTATAGAAGTTCTTCAGGAGGCATCTCCCGTGTGTTGTATGGTCTTGTCCACTTAAATCCAATACCTTTGATTCATTATGGTGTAATATATAGTTTGTTTTCGTAGTAAGGAAACGTAATCAAGATGTATTTGTCTAGTAAAAATACTATATCCTTTTTTTTACAAGGTAATACTTAGGCGATTTGCCGAGGAGGTTACCTCCCTGGAAGACTTTCTATGGAAAACTGGCCTACTTAGGTGTTACAAACATGAAGAAACCTCAAAAAACTCCACGTGCCAGGCTGTTATTGAGGCGAGAACCCACAACCAGCTACCATTGTTCGGTGGTTTAATCTATTCGGTTTAATCTTTCAAACACGCTCTGAAATTTTAGTATAAAATTGTGAATTTTTCTTAAAGAAATGACAATTTCTTATTTTCAATTTCTAAGAGTCAATTTCTTTGATTCCATATCTTAAAACTAATCGAATCGTGTAGATCTGATTCACTATAATTTAAATTTATATGATTATAATTTATATACACACAGGAATAGACTANAAAATTCCGTCTGATGTATATAAATACCTGCGGATAGCCGCTAAACTCGATAAAATTTATTGTTACTTTTTATGTTTTAATAATTATTTGTACATTTTTAAGGAAATTTTCAATAAAAAAAACTACAAATATATGAGTTACATAAAGCTATTCTTCTAAAATTAAAAAAATACTTGCCGAACGACATATATAATAAGATGTTAGCCTACTGCAATAGGGGCTTCGGGTTCGAATCCAGTTCAGACCTTTAGCGTATATCATAGGAAGTATGGATCGGGCATTGTTCCGCTTCCGCGCCCTTCATGGTCAATTCTATTGTGGATTAGATCCATCAAAATGGGCATAATTTTGGCCGATTATAAGCATGCAATTTGCCAGTACATCGTGTTAAATAAGAAGATAATTATTTCACTGTGGTAAACCGCAAAAAAAAATAAATAAATCAAAAAATACACTAAGGGGTGTTATGTATATTTAATGCATTATATTTCCAAACAGAAAATGTAGAAAAATTCGAAATAACTTAAATATAACGAAGATAAGAAAAGAAATTTTAATTTGGACTCGATTATTTTAGAACTAAACCTTCCATAACAGCAGTAATCGCGGGTTCGGTTCTCGGCTACTTCATGCGTAAGGATTTTCGTTTTCGTTTAATTTATATGATAATTTGTTATTTATAGAACTGAATTTATTATTCAGCTTTATATTCACTGGCAATTGCGACATTAGTCATTAACAACGAAAAATATTTTAAAATGTTTTTGTACGATTCATGTTTGTATTTTATTTTTTTTAAAAAAAATATCGGCTTGCAGTTATTGTTGAAATAATAAAATACCAGGATAAAGTACTTTCGCAAGAAAATTGCAGCTTATAAAAAGTATCGAATTGTGGATAATACATTATTGAAAATAAAAATAAAAATCTTTACTTTCTTTGGTTTAATGTGCTTTATATCTTATCGTTAAGTGAAAGATTTAAACTAGATTTTCTTTCCGTTTAAATGGGGTGGGGTTTTGAAATTCTAAATCCTTAACTTTAACCTTCAAAATGGAGATGTAATCCCACCTGCTGATAAGATTCATAAATTCAATGTCGTTTTTTCTTTCTTCAATTCTCTACTTCTTACTTTCGGATTTTTAATAAATTTATATTTGTAGATTAAATCTTTCAATTTATGCTGATAGTTTAACATGGATCACTTCTATCAATTAACTGCCTGTGTGAAACTGTGTAGAAATCAGAATATATTGCAATATTCTTTGTTCTTAGTCGTTAAATATATCATATTCACAATACTCCGGCCATTTAATATAATATTTATGATAAACATATAAAATTATAATATAATCGATACACACATTTGCATATGTAGTCCATTAAATTATTTAAATATCGTTTAATCTTTCAATGAACAAAATATTGTGAGTGAGCTGCTGGGTATTTACGCTGTCATTTTAACTTATATATATATATATATATATAGGCTATAATAGCAATAATTGATAGAAAGCCAAGATGGAGGAGGATAGTAAAGCCTGTGAGCAATGGCCACTGACAGGAACATAAAAATACCCGTTGTTTGGAAGTTGTTTTGTATGAATTTTAAGAAGAAACCTTTCTGAAAAGATGATCGCCGTTTAGAGGTGTTGATGAGTCTATGTATTTTTAATTTTATTATTTTAGAGAAGAGTAGGAACCTACATTGTGACTAGTGCGAGTTCCATCTTACACCTCTAAACTCTCGAATAAAATACGCCTACTAATTAAACGATTTTCTTTAAAAAAAAAGTACTATAAAACTGTTAAGAATAAATTCTTCTTGTCCACAGAATGCTAATTTTCAAAATATGTTATAAATAAGTCTTATAAATGTTATAAAATTATAATTTAATTTTATAACATTTATAAGACTTATAATTTTCACTTGATAACTTCAAACGTCGCTATTTTGAAACAAAATGGCGTCGTTTGAATCTTTAAATTAGATTTCATAGAATTTTTCATATTAATAAAAATATACGTTATTTAAATTCGGGAATTTCTTAATGTAAAACAAATCATTTATCTGAAATTTATATAAAATAAGTCTCAAATAATATAAAGAAAAGCCAAAAATGGCGGCCGTTATGAATTCTTGACACAAATCTCAAATAATTGCTATATATTATTCATTTAAAAAAGTTGGCAACATTGTTGCTGGACTTCCTGACACATTGTTTTCATCCCTAATAATTGTTACCATTTATAAGTCTTCAGATTGATTCGAGAGATATTAATGATGTGGGACCATATTTCCCGAAACATTTTTCCGATTTTCCTGAAAATTTCTAGGAACATTTTCCTCTAATGCACGAACCTTCCTGCAAAATTTCGAAAATTTTCGACAAAAGGCACGGGAGTTATTAAGCATCAAAAGGAATGAAAATATCGTGTCCCCTCACACACACTAACATCCAAATATATAGAAAACCTCCCGATTTATTTTGCATTTCTCGAAGGTCCCCTGAGTCCAAAATGTAAAAAAAAAAATTTTTTTTGGCCGATCACCATACTTTTCTTCTGTTATATAACAGTTGGGAAAGTAAAATAATAAGTAATTAAGTAATACGCAAGTAAGTCTTGTAAGAACCAAGTAATAAAGACATCAAATATTTTAAACTTATAGGAATACCTAATTCATATATATTTTTTCTTCTTCTTCTTCTTTCAGAAAATTAGCTATGAATCGCAAAAACGTTCCTCCTTTAGCGAGCGCAGAGACTCTAACTCCATCTTTGCTGTCTACTTCGACAGGATTCGATAGCGTGATCTAGAACTAAGGAAGAAACCGAGAGTATCATCTACTAATGCATGGTTTCCGTGACCCTCGTAAAAAAAAAAAAAAGTGCAGGAGATGATGTTGCCATAGAAACTATTGAGATATATCGAAGCCAAATTGATCAAAATAAAACCAGAAGCGACCATTTATCCCCAATCGACAAGTCAATCGTTAACGGAATAAGTTTCTACGTGGTTCATTTACTGGTGGCCAAAACATCGTGAACTATTTCAATTAAATTAATTTAAAATGATTTAAATATATGAAAATATTCGTAAAAACAAAAAAGAAAATTTTGATGATTTTTGAATATTTAAAATACAGACAGACCTCTTAACAAAGGCCACCACATAAACATAAAAACGGCCGTTGTTTGGAGGTTATCGTGATATTTCTGTTCCAAAAATAAAAAAAGTTCCTGAAAAAAAAAAGCCGCTGTTTAGAGGTGGCCGTTGTTTGGAGGTGTCCGTTATTACAGGTTCGACTGTGTGTATAAATAAAGGAAATTGGAAAAAGTTAAGACAAAGAAGAATATTTTAATACCATTTTTATATTGTCATTTGTGAATTTTTTTTAAATATAATTTATCCTCCATTAGCTAGTTTATTATTCAAATTCTTTTGCTTTTCTCTCAATTAAATTAGTAAATATTTTATTTTTTTAAATTGTTCCATTTATTATAAGATAAAATGTTATAAAGTAACTTTAAATTAGATTAAATTCTGTACATTGAAACACAATAATTCATTTAAATTAAATTAAATTATAGATTTCTGTCTTATTTTATTTTTATAAAAGAAGAAGAATATAATTATTCACATTTTAATGTAAATTTTCTATCTAATTTGTACTTTTTTCCTTTTTTTTCCTAAGATTATTGTGACTTAAACCAGTTTTTTAACTGATTTTAATGATAATAATTTAGTAAATTTTCCTATAAAGGTGCTTAAATTATACATATATACCACTAAAAAAAAAAGGATTTTATTAGTTAATTCCGACTTCAATTCACTCAAATTAATTAACTCCAAAGTTTGTCTTCTAAAAAAAAACTTTTTTATAGAAGGAATAAAATAAAAATTTCAAAAAACAGATGTGCTTCGTGGCCAAAAACCTTCTAAAAAATCAATAAATAAAAGTCATCCTTTTTTTAATATAGAATTTATTTTAAATTTTCGAAACTTATTGTTGCCCTTTAAAATATATAGGCCTATATATTTTTTAATACTTAAGCATTTAAAATATCAAATTTTTAATATTCCTACATAAAATTTCTTTTTTTTTAATGCCAAGCCATTCATTACCATTCACATTACTAAATTAATCACTTAAAAAGATTGGGTTTCCAATAGATCCTTCCTTTAAAGTTAATTTATTTTCTATAAAATAATAAATAAATATAATTTTTAACAACTTAAAAATATCATTTTTTTATATATATATATATTTTTTNTACTTAGGCGATTTGCCGAGGAGGTTGCCTCCCTGGAAGACTTTCTATGGAAAACTGGCCTACTTAGGTGTTACAAACATGAAGAAACCTCAAAAAACTCCACGTGCCAGGCTGTTATTGAGGCGAGAACCCACAACCAGCTACCATTGTTCGGTGGTTTAATCTATTCGGTTTAATCTTTCAAACACGCTCTGAAATTTTAGTATAAAATTGTGAATTTTTCTTAAAGAAATGACAATTTCTTATTTTCAATTTCTAAGAGTCAATTTCTTTGATTCCATATCTTAAAACTAATCGAATCGTGTAGATCTGATTCACTATAATTTAAATTTATATGATTATAATTTATATACACACAGGAATAGAATATCAAATAAGCATATCTCATTAGATAATCTATCTTCTAGTTTGAAACAAATATTAAAATGCTAATATAAAATTTTAATATGAAACATGTTGCGCATTTATATGGGGAGTCCGAATTTGATTCCCGTTAGAGCAATTCTGCCTTTTTTTTTTTTTTATAATCCCGTCAATAGCCTTTGAATGATGAGTTTTGAAGCACGTAACATGAATTTAAAAATGGGGCTGAAAAAAGGCCTTTCTTTAGTGTTCACAGAGCGTAAAGAGTAAAAGACATACCAGAAGAGATTTTGTAAAAATACCCAGACTTAACTTGTTAACGACTTTTTTGGGAGTGATAATTTTTACTAACCCACCTTTGTTATAGCCTATATATAACAGAAGGAAAGTATGGCAATCGGTCAAAACATAACCCCCCAGATTGTTACATTTTTGGACTCATGGGATCTTAAAACGTCGAGAAATGCAAAAAATTCGGGGGGGGGATATTTTCTGTATGTTTGGATGTTAGTGTATGTGGGGGAGGCGCACGACTTTGTTCACCCTCTTTCAATCTTTATAACTCTTGTGTTTTTTGTCGAAAATTTCTGAAACTTTGCAGGGAGGTTTGTATATTAGGGGGAATAGTACTATTTAATTTTGGTGATTAAAGGTCGACGGGGTGGAGAGATAAAGGGGTGTCATAATTCGAGTATGATCAGACTTCGTGACGATTTTAGTCGTTATTAGCATTTACAATATCTTTATAACAATAGTCTCTACACTCAAAATTAAGCCTTTTTGCCAGTTTATAATAATTTAAAATATTTAAAAATTTTAAATAAAATATCATAACAGATGGCACCACACATGCGGGTTTAGCTATTGCCGGAAAAGTTAAGCAACTCGTTGATGAATTAAATACGATTTTTAGAAGAAAAAAAAATTTGATTAAATTTTCATTAAATCGAATATTAAAATCATATTAAAATTAACCCACCAGTAGCTGACTGGATAACACTACTAGTGATTTGTTGTGGGTTCGTGCCTGGCCATCGGGATGACCACGTGGAGTTTCCGAGTTTTCTTCACGTTTGTAACACCTAAATAGGAGCCAGTTTCCCATAGAACACCATTCGGGAGGCATCACTCTCGGCAGATCGCCCATATGTCGCTTTGCCGTATGCAAACAAAAAAACCCTATTGGACTGATTGGCATAGATAAAACATAATGAGTAATTCTCAGATCCCGCTTAAAATCATTGTAATTTAGATTGATTTTGGTTCGAATTCATTGATTTTGAATATAAAATACAATAAAAATACCATTCCTGTATCCTCTGATCCGGAATGGATTCAATTTCGGTTTCCCAAACATATGAAAGGTGTCAATTTTCAAGATTGATTTTTTTTTTGTAGCGCAAAAACTACACGAAAAATATAGTGATTCGAGAACAGGTAATTTCATGTTGACTTATTAATAATTCCTACTTTCAAAATCTTTCTTGGTCTCAGAAAGTAGGACAAAGATCTTAGAAAGTAAAATCAAAAGGAATTAATCGAATAAATGTAAGAAAACACAAAGCAATATAAAGAATTAAACTTATAAATAAGTGTAATAAATCTTTTAATTATATTATTAGAACATAAATGTCGGTTAAATTATCTGCCGCACGCAATCGACAACTAATTAGAGGCACTTGTACTACTTGGACCATTGCTGCAACTTGTACTATTATTAGATAAATAAATGGTTTTACAAGTCTTGAACTGTGGAAGGAGAGTTCGATTTCCTCAGCAAAGAAATAAATAAAAACATTATTATTTCGTTCAATAAGATCATTCATTTTACATATAGTAGTTTGTCAAGCCCTACCAGAGGAGGATGCAACCAGGGACATAAGCTTTAAAGGGACCATCAGAGGAAAAAAATTAAAAAAATTGCCCATTAAATTATTTTTCTACTTCAAAATCATCATATTATTTGTACAAACAAGGTCTCCTAAAGGTCCCCAAAATAATCTTTGCACAGAGAGCTCTCCATTTTCTCGGGGACCCTGTAGCCTAGTTTGTTTTTTATTGAAAAATTATTGAATATTTTAATTTTTATAACAGTAATTACAAAAATTATTTTCTCGAATACGATAAAATTTGTATATTTAAGCTATATTTATAATAGAGAAATCGTAAACCCGTAATGAATTCGAAGCATTTAAGAAAGGATTCTGGAGCATAAAGGATACTTAAAACATTTTTTAAGTAAATATTTAAAAATTCTTGGCTAAACTTTCGAAATTTTTTCGAATCGTTATACTGAAAATATTCTAAATAAAACTTTCAGAAACAGAATATTTTCGGAATTAATGATTCTTATAAAATTGAATGGGGGAGAAATTTCTATTTCTTAGTGTAATTTTTCGCTCGATCCCTACGGAATGTATCGATATTTCGAGTTGTTTAAACTCTATTTATTTTTTATTTATAAGTTATGCTAGTATCTCCATATGAACACTAGAAGAAGATTATTGATAGATGGCACCACGTGCCGGTGACATAATCCCATAAGAAAATATTTAACGGATTTTTCATGAATATCAACCACGCTTTTGACCTTTCGTACGGCATAAGAATCGCTTCTTTAATTTACATAAGTTGATGCATCCGTATAATAACGAATTTATATTCTCAGCCAATATAAACACACAAGAATGGGATAAATTAGAATTTTAATTCGAAATTTTCTCTTTTCTTCTTCTATTGATGTAGCAGTCGGAGCAATTTTATTTCGAATAGAAAATAAATAAATTTCGAAAGCAATTGCCAAGCAGAGAATATTTTGTAGACCGAGTTTTGCTAAATAATAGAAAGTTTTCAGAGAAAAAAAAAACATTTAAAAAACGATTTCTTGTGTTTTGTTTTGTTTGTACGCGGCAGTGTTTACTTGTCTGTTTGTATGAGGCAGTGTACAAACAAACAAGTAGAGGCAATTATCATGCCACTTTTAAATGCAAATCAAGACTTAATTCTAATTGTTTTTCTTATGTAAATGAAAATTATTAATTCAAACGACTATTGCAATAACCTTCTGCTATTTTAAGGAACAATAACGATACTGTTTTATTCAATTCGCAAATAATATAGATAAAAAGAATTAGGTTAAGCGACAAGTAATATGGCGATAGAATGTTTATAAACACAACTTTAAATTACGCGATTTTTACGCGGAAATTTAGTTATAGATTCATCAAGTGTGCCGTGAGATTTTAAAAAAAATGTTGAAAAACACTGGTATACGGCAACGCAACACGGGGACGATCTGCCGAGGGGAATGCCTTCAGACAGGACTTTTTGTGGGATGCTGGCCTCTATTTAGTTGTTACAAGCGTGAAGGAAACCTGGAAAACTCCGTGTGGCCAGACCTATGGCGCGAACCCATAACCAACTACCAGTGTTTAGTGGTTTTATCCACTAGGCCACTGTTAAGAGACAATGGTCGAGGGTGCAAGATTACATATCTCAATCACTTTTACGATAATTTGTGTAATTTTTTACTCGATTCCAGAGAGAGATAAGCCCCCGTTTGCCCCTTCTGCGGACGTCCATGACCGATGACGACCAATGATAGGGAAGAACTTCCAATGTGACATCCATTCCAAACCTGAAGTTTCTATATATCTATAGTTAATCTGGGCCTCCTGCTCCTAATCTTTCTACATTTGTTCTCGACATTCGTGTATCCAACTCCTTTCTCGAGATTCAGGAAGGCCGGACAGACAGACAACAGTCGAAATTTATAGGTCTACAATTTTTTCAAATTGCAGTCCAATAATTTTTCTATAAACTCGATATTTACGAGAACATACTTCCCACATAATTTATACAATCTGTTGCAAAAATATAAACACTTTATTATAATATAAAATACTTAGCTAGATGCTTCTTAACATAAAAGCAATTATTCTCACATTTTGACAAGATTATTTTTATTTAAACAAGTTTTATAAGAAGACTTTCGGACGTTAAGGTTAGCAACTTGATCATGTGCAGAGCCATCACAACCTGTCTAACACGGACCACTTTTCAAATATTAATAGTAGATCAGTATTAATTAGTAATGGTTGACCATCCTCTCTTCCGGGAGGAAATCAACGACTACTTTTGCTCTAATTACTTCAACCCCATCCGCAACGGTACCTTCTTTCTATCGGACAAACGGTATGATGGCATTGGAATCGGAAAATCCAAAATACGAGGTTACCAGCCTGCACAAAATATGATTTAAGTGGAATGAGCGACATTAGGTACTTTGTGTTTTAAACCCGTACTTAAATAATTAATTAAGATAACATTGGTAGTTATACAAATCAAATACTATAATATAATATAAGGTTTAGAAGTACGAAAAAATGGAATAATCTTAATATTAATATTTGTTGTTATTTTATGCCAGAGAAACGTCGGGCTCATCTGCTAGTTCTAAAATACAGTCGATCCCCCTATAATACTGTTGATTATTCCGTTTTATATGAATTCCATGTTGTACGAGTCACTTAGATTTTACAAATACGTATGCCAGGCCGTGAATGGCTCACGTATTTGTAAAATCTAAGTGACTCGTACAACATGGAATTCATATAAAACGGAATAATCAACAGTGTTATAGGGGGGGTCGACTTGTAAATCACATTTGTAAGTAGTCTGCATAATATGAACTTTTTGTATAGGATTGTCGCCTAACCTCGATGCAAAAAGAAAATGAAAGACTGAACCTTTCTGTGTGCTTCGAAATTCCTTCTAAAGTCTTAATTGTAAACATTTAAATGTTTTATCTGAAAAATTTTCTGCTTACAATATTATAGAAACTTAAAAAAAAAACCAAACAGGCGAATTAATAATTGGTATAATAATTGACTTAAAATATTTTACTAGAGAATTTAATAATTAAACGTCATCATTCCAACAATGGTTTTACGGTTATTGTTAAACAATACTTCTCACAACGAAAATAAATCAAGTACTGTATTGCAACAGATTTTCGGGAGGCTGAAGAGTTTCCACCGAAAAATTTCGAATGACATTTCATCCCGGGAGCACGCCTCGGTAAATTGTATTTCGCGTGGGACCCGGGGACCGAAATCTGAAGACCATTTTATGAACGGGAACATTTCGAGCTCAGTAGAGACGCTTTAACGATCGGGATGTTCGCGGTTTCTTCTGTTTCACTACAACACATCCTTACATACACTCCTTACGATAGCATTCACAATTGAACCATTATCTCATTTCTTCAGCGCACTCATTCATTTACATATCCCGCATCGTCGCTGTGCTCAACACTGTCACATAACACCTACATCGCTTCCCAAAATCCAACCACTTGATCCTCGTCCAGAGAAGTGGAAATGTCACTCGATAATTTCGAGTGGCAGCTAAAGGGGCCCTGGTACAGTAAATATTTACACTATGGCTTTTTCAAAAGTTTCCTGTAAAATTTTCTGACAAGTAATATAGGGAATATTTTATACAATTGTTAAAACTTAATATAGATATTTTTAAGTATACATTGAAAGACATTCATATTTAATCTGTCTGACAAAGATAGAGGATATTAGTACTTATCAATTAATTAACATCTAATGATCAATAATTTATCTCTTTTTACCTAAATATTTTTATTTACTGATGTAACCAATACCAATATAAGAGTCTATCGCAATTTTCTCAGTATACCGTTTTCGGTACGTTTTACAACCCGATCCCTTTCTTTATATGTTTATTTTTCATGCTTATCCTTCAAATTCTTTTGCCACGGAGGGCATTTGACCCGTGGACATACTGTGCTGTAATACGAACCAATGAGTAAGGCCATATAACTTGCTCTTATAATATTTTCTACATTACTTTCTATTTTAAGAACCATTATTTAAAAATACAGACTCTGTAATAAGTTATTTACCTATGTCACTTTTTTTGGACCACCGGTAGAGTGCCTACCAGACTAAAAAAACGTGCGCGTAGAGGGCACATTGTAGTGTGTAGGGGTAGTGAAAATATTTAAAGGGTCCTCAAAATTGGATTATGTCTGGAGCCTCTTAAGTGCTAAATCCGCTACTGCAACTATACCATTGAAGAACATAGTGTAACATAGAAACACAGATGCAATATTGTAAACATATATAATAAATAAAATATTTTTCAAGCAATTATTGCACTCAATTTGAGTAGTTAATTACCAAAATGCTTAATTAATCAAGCAATAAGATGTTAATTATTAAGCATCGGACTTTGAACATTTTGAATCATTTTTTGTAAAGTTCTACGAAATTTGGAGGAATAAAAATGTATTCTACGATGAAAAATGTATTATTTTTTGCAGACGTTTTTGCCTTGTCAAAATAAAATGAGACTTTTACTTGATCCTATTTAATAAACTCTATATTATATCAGTAGAGACGACCAGATGATCGAGAGGTTAAGATGACAGCGCCTACCATCGGCCGAGTGGATAAAACACAAGCGTCTAGCCAAGGCCTTTTCATATATCTCAAGACCTGCGATCCCATTGTTTGGAGTCTGTCAAGGCAGTTTCATGATAACGTCGATAGGGGCATGTATTACATATGAGTTAGAGTGAAAAAAAAATCCAAAAATAATTTATTGTCACATTTATCTTCCAAAAATCTATGTCGGATCTATAAGACCGTGATTTTATTTAACTATTTTTGAGAAAATTTATCGTTTTTGCTATTAAAAATATAAAATAATAAAAATATGCTTTATTCAAAAACTGTCATTTGCATATGTATGAAGCCAACTGCATTTAAAGAAAAAGAGTTTCATTGTTTTCAAAAGGAATTACAAGTTAGATTAACTCTTTCCGCCCTGTGGACACTAAGAGGGCCTCTATTAGCATGCCCATTATAGGTTCGGCCAGGCCCACAACGGGGCGACCGGGTGGTGAAGGAGGGGATCCGACATATCCGGATGGACCACCCCCAAAAAATTCCTAGGGATTTTTTTACCCGGGTACCTCAGAGCGATAGGCTGCCACCTTGACCGCTCGGCTATACTGCCACTTGACACTCCGAATGTCTTCCCTTTCGTCTATTTGAAACGTGGTACGAAGCAATAAACCATACTAGTTTATGTAACTTATGTCCTTAATTAATCACACTATTGTCTTATTCGCCTTTGTGCTCACAAATAAAATTATGTGAAACAACTTCACCAGAAACGTGTTCAACTAGTACAACGCCATTGAAATGTGAAGATGAGCATGGCCTGTATCAGCGCTCCTAGCGACAAAACCGTGCGAAAAATTGGCTGCCAGATTTTTTGAGGGCTAAGAACAGGTCTTGATACATACGAGAAGGCCATGGTCTAGCCCAGCGGTCGGCAACCTGTGGCATGCGAAAGAATTTTGAATGGCACGTCAATTGTGCATAAAATTAAAAACTTCAAACTATGAACCAAATATTGATGTGTTAGCTTCTAAAATTGAACCACAAGGGAGTCGCTAATGTTTAAATTAGACCGCTACCGCAAATAGCCCTGCTCCGCATTTTATTTTTTCTCTTAATAGGCGCAACTCTAAAATTCAGTACATATTTGAAACCAGAACACAATCTCAAAAATCAGTATGTCTGGTCACTTTAGCTATTTTAGAACTACTTTAAGCGTTGAGGTAGCCTAACATAAAAGCTAAAAACTTATATGCACGTATTTTGGTCGTTTTATGGAGTACAGTAAATGCAATTTCTAAACGTTCATTATTTTCTAAAAAAAAATTACAACATATTAAGTCCTTATTGTGCATTTGTCTTCTTGTGCTGTAACTATTTCACTTTTAACTAATAATTTTCGAACAAAGGATTTATAATTTATTATTATGAACAGTAAATACAAGTACACAAGTATTGTACCGGTTTATCACAAATCGTACTGTTTAAACTTTGTCTATGAATATATTTTACCACCACATTCATTACATTCCTTTTTTTAAACGTATAACGAGTTCGACAACGTTCACGACAACGTTCACAATACGAGAAACAAATTGCAAGGCTTACTACGACTCGAAACTGACATAGTTGCCGCGATTGGCGCTGTTCGCCGTAGCGGCATAATTTAGAACTAATGTTTACCAGAAAGCTAGACCAAGGCCATCAAGTGGCCTTGGCTAGGCTCTTCGATGTATTCTCGTGTTCGCGCCTAGCCAATGGGCTGGTCACGTGGTGTTTTCCGGGTTTCTTCACCTCGGTAACGCTTACATAGGGGCAATTTCCCATAAAAGACCGCCCGGAAGGCATTTTCCCTCGGCAAATCGCCCATGCCTTAATCGAATAAAAGCAACTGTTAAGATGACAGCCTGCGGCACTGGGGTCCCGGGATCGATAAACCCCTCGTTTTTCAATCGCATTATGGGTTCAACCAGGCCCTTTGAAAGCCTAGTCAAACCAATAATGGGCTTTCTAAAATGGTCATCTTATTGCCCATGGAGCAGGGTTAAAATATACCAATAGATATAAAATGATATTTAAGCAATTTATTTAAATTACAAACCTTGCCAGCTAATTGCATTTACCTATTTCTCTTTATAATAGAGCACTTGGAAATTTATAAAACCTTATTGCTTTTTTTCTCTGCAACTATTTGAATTAAAAAAAAAAAAGGTACCAAACAGTTCACCGCTGAGAGTCAAACCCGGTATAACTTAAATAGAGCAATTATTTTATGTATAAATTCTGTGTCTTTTGATTAATTTTGTACCGAAACATAACCTCAAATTCAGTCACATCTTGATATATGATGCTATTTATTGGGAAATTTCATTAAGTGCACTGAACAGGTGGAGTGTGGCTGATAGTTACATAGGCCACACTCTAAAATACACTTTTGATAAATTACATGTAATGAAGATGATAGAAACCTTTTTAAAATAATTAAAACAAATATATTTAATGGCTGAGTGATTAACACAGCCATTAAATAGGCAGCTAAGGCTCAGAAGGATTCGGCTTCAAATCTGTTAGATCCTCAAATTTTCACAAAGTCTGGTATATATACAGTATGTCAGGCCCCATCTCATCATTTGGTTGCCCCATTGCGAGTTTGACCAAACCTTAACAGGGATGAGATAAGGCCCTTTTACTTGTTAGTGACCAAAAGTTGGTAAGAGTCAGCAGAAAAAAAAGCATATAATTACTCTCATGAATTTAGTTAAAATAAAATAAATTCATAGTGGTCATCTTTATATTAAGTTTAAGATGATAAAAAAGTTTTGTAGAGCATAAAAAATACATTTATTACATGATCAGTAAATTAATTGTACTTGTTAAATTGTAATCATTGTATTCACTTAAATATTAGCAGTTTTTATAGAATATAATAAGGAACACTACTTTAATTTTTTTACATGCTTTTATTTAATTTATAACATAGAATACAAATAAATTTCAACAGGATAGTTTAAGTTGTTATTTTAATTTTTATACATAATTAAACTTACTATAATATTAATAGGAAGTAATAATATTGAATTATAGGAAAAGTGCAAATTAAATTGATTAACAATAATAATATTCTGTCAAAAATTTGTGATATTGCACAGTTTATAGGGTATCTCAAAATAAATACAAATAACAATAAATATAAACCTTTCTTACAACATCAATGGATTTCTTTCAGGTTTGGACATTTGGAGATAAAATTGCAGTTTAAACATAACCTTGTATAAACTACATAGGCATTTTAGCTTTTGTTTTAGTGTGATGTCTACTAAAATGTTCAATAATGGTGTAACTAAATAACCATATTGTTTATAAGCTATACCAAAATGTTTTATTGTGGAAAGAGATTTGATCAGATTTCTTACAGATATATTTAATAGAATTGCTCCAATCTACTATATCAGTGTTTCCTAAAGTTTCAACATCCATGTATCACTTGTTAAATATTCCTTTACCCCCCTGAAAAAATTTTAATTACATCATCTTATAATCACTTTTTATCAGTTGCTGTCATACTGTACCTGTTGCAGTGTTGTAAGCTCATAAACTGTATTCAGATATGAGGTTAAATGAAGATTTGTGAGCAATTTTGCAAACTAACCCAAATACAACCAAGGAAAATTCATGTAATACATATAATTTAATGGGAATTATATATTTAAAATAATTTGTTACTATAGTATTTTTCTTAATAATGTATCTTTGTATCAGCGGTACTGTACATCAGCGGTCCCCAACCTTTTTATCGCCGCGGACCGGTCAACGTTTGATAACTTTACCGCGGCCCACTGAGGGGGGACGTTGATTGTTCATATTTTACATTGATTTAATTTAATAATTTTAATTTAACTGTATTTAAACGTGCCTTCAAAATAAAATACAATTACACCAAAAAATGAATATAATGTGATTTAACATTTTAACTCATTAGAAAGCTAAATCAATGAGAACCCTGAGCTTGTTTCTTTGCAACGAGACAGTTCCATCTGGGGGTAATAGAAGACAATGACACTCGAAGTGTGTTTCTTATGTTCAGTTTATTCCGCTGTTCCGTCATCTATTAAAAGTCGCACAAACCGGAGACAAATACACCATAGTAAATAAAATGGAAATAATTTAATGTTCTTTGGGCGGCCCGGTACCATTTGATCCACGGACCGGTACCGGTCCGCGGCCCGGGGGTTGGGGACCACTGCTGTACATAACTGAGAATTCCATGCACGTCTGAAGATCTTTTGCATACTCCCCGTAATACAATTATTGTCCTTTAGAAAACACTGTACTAGATGATTAACACAGTAACAATTTATTTTAAATTTTAGCATATGTGAAAATTAGCTGCAAGATTGGTGCAATCCTGTTTAACAGCATAACACAAGCTCAAATTCATTGAAATACTTGTTACAGAATCAATGCTTATTGTAAAATCATACCAAAGCTAAAAAAAGCATCTGCTGCCATCAGATTTGAATTTGGATTTGGATTAGAATCTCATAAATCCTCCATGAAATAGTCTTATGCAGATAAGTAAACCCTATTCCTCACTATTTGCTGTGGGAAAGCTCGCTTATTATTAAGTCCAGTCAAATAGCCTATAGTATATTGGTCACTCTAATCAACAAATCAATCCATCAATCAAAATCACACTTAACTATTCTTTAGTATCATCATGTATATTAGATAGATATTACACTAAATGATTACTGATAAAATAAATAAATGAAAAATTTTATACACATAAATAATAACAAGTGTAGATGATTTACAATTGGCAATGAAACTGATATAAAAATATTTTTAACCCTTAATCATGTATATTAGATAGATATTACACTAAATGATTACTGATAAAATAAATAAATGAAAAATTTTATACACATAAATAATAACAAGTATAGATGATTTACAATTGGCAATGAAACTGATATAAAAATATTTTTAACCCTTAATCTGTGCTATTAAACATTTCAAACAATATTAACAGAATGAGGTTTAATGTTTAGTATTTTTAATTTTGAAAATATTTAAATATTTTCAAAATTATTTAATTTTTTTAGAGTTGTTGTTAACTCTAAAAGCTTATAGCAATAGAAATTAAATTATTTTCAGCATATCAGGATATACAAAGTAATCCAAAATTCAGTTAATCATTATACATTACGAGATTAAGTATGGTTTGAAACTATCTGTGTTGTTATTAATAAATTAGTTACCTCATTAGAAATGACTAAATCACAAATATATCTTGTTAACTGATTTTTGGACTACCCTTTATGTATGATGTGGACCTTGAAAAGGTAGTTCATATGTGTCAAGATAATAATAATATTAAGGTTTTCAGTGAATTCTGTACTAAACAGGTTAGTCTTTCCAATGATATCAATTACAGATCTCTACCTCTTTTATCTAATGATGGAGGAATAAAAAGTCAAAAATTAAGAAATGCATATTAATAAGAATAAAGAAAACAAAGAAACACCACGAGAGAGAAATGTTTCAAGTTTCCAAAAAAAGAAAATCAAGGTGGTATTTTTATAGAAATAATTAACATAAAACAGGAAGAGTTTGATCAGTGTCACTGTGTATAAACTCAAAAACTTCTTTTCCAACATTATCCACCTGTTTGTAGTCCAGCTCATACACACAGTATATATAAAAAAAAATTTATACATAAAAGCAGTAAATATAATGTAAAGTATGTAGTAATTAAAATAAATTACAATGTTACTTACTTTTTTACCATAAAATAAGCATATGGATATTTTATAATTATGTCAGCTCAAGTTAACATATTTCAGTTAACATAGAAAGTTAACTGATTACATCTTTGTATCTGTTTTCAAATGCTTCTACACAAAACTTAAAACTTCAAATAAATGTCAAGTTTTGATTCAGTTTTATTTTGATTCCTGTTGTTATAACAAGATATAATTTTTTAATTTAATTAACAAATCATTATAGATAATAAGATATTAATTCTATGCGTGTGTACTATTATAATCTAGCACATGTAATTTTTAAAAGATCAAGCTTGTCACAATTATTTGACTTTTTTTGGAATCTATACTTGATAACTATTGGTGCTGTTTGTATATAATTTACATGAAACAAAATGAAAATAATTAGAGTAGTTATTAAACTTATTTCTATGCCACTCATTTAATTTACTATAATTCAGAAAAAATATCCTACTATTATACATTTTCTATTCTAGAAATTGAAATTCTTACAGTATTAAAGAATAATCTGGCTGGATTAAATCATTAGAATTTTCTCATTTATTTTACCATTAAAAAAACTTATCAAAACATATTTTACATAAAAATTCAAAATAATTTATTATTGTGTATTTTTTTTAACTTGACAGAAAACAGAAATCAATGATGATTCATTTCATAAACCTCAATAGAAATTCTTGTACAAATCAATGTTTATTATCATGAATAAAACAATACACACAAGGCCTGATAATCATTAAATTATATTAAAAATATATGGTGTATTGTTTAGTAAAATGGCTTTAATACACACACACAGCTATACAAGCAAACCAATGATTGTTTCAAATGAAACAGTCTGTCATTGGTGTGCTTATCTGGCTCCCTGTATTAAAGCTGCTTTACTGGGCAATGTACTGTACCTATTACTAAAATTGATCAATAAAAGTTAATTATCAAGTTAAAGTATAAAATAATAAGTAATTATTAATTACTCATTATTTAAAAAAGAAGAGCTGCTTAATGCAGAAAAGCTTCTCTAATCCATTAATTATATAATAAAAAAAAGATTATGAGACTATGACTAAAATCTTTAAAATAAAACTCTGAAGTTTTAAAATTAGATACAGTATTACATTATGTTATATTCACTGTTAAATGATAAACCAAAGTGTTTAATCAAAAGATGTTGATATACAGTACTACACTGTGATAACTTAGCTAGATAATTACTAAACCTTTAACAATGGGATTTTTAGAAGAATACTAACATTTTCAACCTGGCTAATGGGTCATCCTCAGACAGAAAAGTCAAAAGTAAAGTGATAGAACCCCTTTCTCTTTCCTTCTGACACTAACACTCCATATTTGATTTTTGCATCTAAGGATAACCTGTTAACCCAGTCAAAAACATTCTAACAAAAGCCTTCTAAAAATCCCATTGTTAAAGATGCAGTTCTGTAATTAATTATACAATGAATATAAATAATGCAAAAAATGTAAGCTTTATATAATTCAAAAGTTAAATAAAATAATTAATGTACTTTTAAAGAAAACTAATTAAAAAAAGAGAATAAATTTTAAATTTGTAAACTTTAAAATTATCATATATAGTAATGATTCTCAATTATATGGTCTACAGACTACTTAATTTGAGTCACTGACATGGCAGACCACCTACAACCTCAATCCAATTTTTATCTTAGGTTACTGAATAGATGAAAAGTTTTGTCTTTCAGTAACTTAATGTAAGAAATTAGTGATGAATAAAAATATTCTTTTTTCTCTAGTTTAACAACATAAAATGATTAGGTCAGCCCATGGACCACTTGATATATGCTTGTAGACCATACTGAGTTTTGAGGAGCATTAATATATAATATTTCTCACATAATTTGATCTTTTAATCCATAAAACATCATATAGTTTGTTTAAATTCTTAAAGAAAGTTTAACATAACAAGAATCATAATCAGTAAATACATTAATTATATACCACATTTAACTCATATAATTGTTAAGTAATTCAATAATTAGAGCAATTGCAGTTGATAATAATTATATTTTCCTAAATATCTTCTGATAAAAATATATTTTTGACTAAAGGCAATTCAAGAGTTTTAAATCTTTGTATTATGTTACTAAAAACTATAGTAAATAAAATGGAAATAATTTAATGTTCTTTGGGCGGCCCGGTACCATTTGATCCACGGACTGGTACCGGTCCGCGGCCCGGGGGTTGGGGACCACTGCTGTACATAACTGAGAATTCCATGCACGTCTGAAGATCTTTTGCATACTCCCCGTAATACAATTATTGTCCTTTAGAAAACACTGTACTAGATGATTAACACAGTAACAATTTATTTTAAATTTTAGCATATGTGAAAATTAGCTGCAAGATTGGTGCAATCCTGTTTAACAGCATAACACAAGCTCAAATTCATTGAAATACTTGTTACAGAATCAATGCTTATTGTAAAATCATACCAAAGCTAAAAAAAGCATCTGCTGCCATCAGATTTGAATTTGGATTTGGATTAGAATCTCATAAATCCTCCATGAAATAGTCTTATGCAGATAAGTAAACCCTATTCCTCACTATTTGCTGTGGGAAAGCTCGCTTATTATTAAGTCCAGTCAAATAGCCTATAGTATATTGGTCACTCTAATCAACAAATCAATCCATCAATCAAAATCACACTTAACTATTCTTTAGTATCATCATGTATATTAGATAGATATTACACTAAATGATTACTGATAAAATAAATAAATGAAAAATTTTATACACATAAATAATAACAAGTGTAGATGATTTACAATTGGCAATGAAACTGATATAAAAATATTTTTAACCCTTAATCATGTATATTAGATAGATATTACACTAAATGATTACTGATAAAATAAATAAATGAAAAATTTTATACACATAAATAATAACAAGTATAGATGATTTACAATTGGCAATGAAACTGATATAAAAATATTTTTAACCCTTAATCTGTGCTATTAAACATTTCAAACAATATTAACAGAATGAGGTTTAATGTTTAGTATTTTTAATTTTGAAAATATTTAAATATTTTCAAAATTATTTAATTTTTTTAGAGTTGTTGTTAACTCTAAAAGCTTATAGCAATAGAAATTAAATTATTTTCAGCATATCAGGATATACAAAGTAATCCAAAATTCAGTTAATCATTATACATTACGAGATTAAGTATGGTTTGAAACTATCTGTGTTGTTATTAATAAATTAGTTACCTCATTAGAAATGACTAAATCACAAATATATCTTGTTAACTGATTTTTGGACTACCCTTTATGTATGATGTGGACCTTGAAAAGGTAGTTCATATGTGTCAAGATAATAATAATATTAAGGTTTTCAGTGAATTCTGTACTAAACAGGTTAGTCTTTCCAATGATATCAATTACAGATCTCTACCTCTTTTATCTAATGATGGAGGAATAAAAAGTCAAAAATTAAGAAATGCATATTAATAAGAATAAAGAAAACAAAGAAACACCACGAGAGAGAAATGTTTCAAGTTTCCAAAAAAAGAAAATCAAGGTGGTATTTTTATAGAAATAATTAACATAAAACAGGAAGAGTTTGATCAGTGTCACTGTGTATAAACTCAAAAACTTCTTTTCCAACATTATCCACCTGTTTGTAGTCCAGCTCATACACACAGTATATATAAAAAAAAATTTATACATAAAAGCAGTAAATATAATGTAAAGTATGTAGTAATTAAAATAAATTACAATGTTACTTACTTTTTTACCATAAAATAAGCATATGGATATTTTATAATTNAAAATATATTACAGAAGTAATTATAAAAATTTTGTCGTGAATTAGTATTTTGCATGTTACCATATATTGACTAAAACTAAAGCAATATTAATCAAGTAAAATTAAGGATATTCTAAACAAACTAAATAAATATAAAATGCTACTTTATTAGGACAAAATTACATCCAAGTCCTACATGTTTTAGAGACTAAATAGTTGAAGACGGTCAATAGAAGTTTTTCCTTTCCCAATCTTTTTGGACCTACAGGACACAAACAATCATGCAAAGGTTACAGGAAAGAGTCACTCGTAGAGCTCTCTCTAATGATTTTTCTATAATAGTTTACTGTTACAAACTTCTTAAATATAGTTGATAACACATAGAAGTACATTTTGTTACTTTTTTTACAAATTTCTAAATTTGTTGCTTTAATTTCTTTTCCTTTATTTTAAGTATTGTAGAAAAATGTTTACAAGAATCCTACCTCATTTAAGGACTTGTTACATTAAGGAGAAGAGTGCACAAAAACTAGGGGATGACAATCGTTTTTCAGATATTTATCGTAACACAAATCTGTATGCTAGTTATTCGGCATTCAGGTAGTCCAATTGCTGAATAACTAGCTTACAAATTTGCATTACAATAAATATCTAAACATCAAGTTTCCTCTAGTTTTTGTATGCTCTTCTCTTTGATGTAACAAGTCCTTAATTGTTGCGTTAAATTTTATTCATCTCATAGCCTACTTAAAATGGTTTTACAGTATGCCAGTATATCTTAGCACACCAATCTCAAAAATACTTAGAGATCTTAAAAATGACTCATATTCAAGAGAACAACCCAGAAAATTCATCTGTAAGCCAAAACACATTTGGTACTTTTAAATAATTTTATTTTAATAAAGCAGTGTTCTATATTTATTTAGTGTTGAAAGGGTTGAAAAGAAAATTATTTTGTTTTATTTTTATACGAAACATGCCTCGGGAATGAAACGGTTTTGTATAAAAACAAATTACTACACCAATTAGAATTATAACAACAGAATGCAGTGTTTTAGAAACAGACTGATAAAAACTAATTTTTATTTTTTAATAAACATTCATAATTATTATCATTGTTTTAGTTGTATTCATTATTATAAAGTTAAAGAATTAATAATCAATAAGAAAAATTCATGTCTACTGTTTTGCAATGATACTATACATTTAGTTCAAATAAGTAAGCCAGAATCTATTATTCAAAGTGGGTCAGGGGCAACTTAAATTAATCAGAAATATTTTAATCACCATTTAAAACACTCATACATTGATAAGTAATAATTTACATGTTTTTATAGCTTTATCATAAGTTGCAATGTAATTTTAATTTTAGCAATTTAATATTTTTAAATTTAAAATTGAAATACTGTACTATATTTATTTTACTGATATAAAAAATTCTTTTTAATTGTAAAATCTCCAGAAATATGTATCATTAAAATTTTTTCTTATATTATTTATTTAAAATTACATAAATAAAAATTTTTAATAAGCATATAGACCTATTCAAACTAGTCTGTATTGTATCCTTATAATTAAAGATAATAATTGATACTGTATATATATATATATATATATATCAATTATCAGANAACTTTTTCAGAAAGAAATGTTCTTTCTTCCCTATATATATATATATGTATTTAAATTAATCTAAATCTATATATAATCTAATCTAAATGCTTCATAAATGTAAAATTCATCATAAACTATTTTTTCTAGAGGAAAAAAAAAATTCTTTTGAGGTGTTTTGAAGAATTTTCATTCCATAAAAAGTTTTGTTAATTATAAGTTAATAAATTCCATTCGAAAATTGAAAATGAAAAATACTATACAAAAATGGCAAGCTTTAAAAACTTCTTACAACAATAAACTAATGAAATAAGTGCTAAATCTTTAAAATTTTATCTCTAATATACATTTGAATGTATTAAAAGTACTACAGAAATTACAAGATAATTTTAAAATATCTAAAATTCAACTTTCATTAATAATTATAGTAATTAAATATTAATAAAAAAATATACTTAATCCTAAAATGATGATAAAAAACATTAATACAGTTAATCAATTAAAATTGGCAAATACATAAAAAGAGAAAATATAGAAACAAAAGTGTGATAAATATTTGTTAAAGAAACTCATCGAACATAAATCCAATTCCAACTGCTTTTCTCAGAGTGAAAACTTTTTAGGAAACTCAAGTACTTTCAGACTATAAACTCATCTTCAGAAGTCAACAAGATGACCCTTGGTGTTAAATGTATAGCCTGAAAGTACTTGAGTTTTCTAAAAAATTTTTGCTCTGAGAAAAACAGTTGAAGTTATATTTAATAAAAACATAAGTATGTAATTACTCATATACTATATAGAACATAATATTAGAACATTTTGAAATAATCAGAACATTACTTTAAATAATAAAAGTATTTAAAACATACTTATGAGATTTCCAATATATATTAAATTAAATTTTTAATTAAAAATTAAATATAAGCAAAGCAAAAATAAAATATATCTTCTTCTATGTTACTTTAATAAAATCATCTCTCTCTAAAAACTTGGATAGACTTAAAAAGTCTTGAAAAAATAAGGCTTGGAAATCAAATACCTGTTTTAACTAACTTTTAAGTACTTTTTTTCATTTTCAGAATCACTTGAGCTTAAACACAATAATTGAATGGTTTCAATTTTCAAACTCCATTTCTAACTGTTCAATTCAAATTCCAGATTTCAAATGATCAATTCATATTCCAGGTCTTTTGAAATTCAAATTGATAATTTGACAGCAAAGGTTAAAATTCAAACATACATTCAACCTCTAATAATTCTAAAGTTAAGAAAAGGATTTCTTCAAAATATTAAGTAATAATATTTTATTTGAAAGGAAATAAATATAAGAAAATTTATGGGCAAGTTTTATGTTTTTAATGGAAATACAAAAATCAGAAAGATTAAAAATCTTAGATTATTATATTAACAGATTAAATTAATACAAATTCCTTTAATTTCTTAGAAATGATATCTTTTCATGTTCTTTAATTTGTTTCTATAATTTACAAACTATTAACTGTTTTAACAGACCAAAATACTTTGAATGCTTGACATAATAAAATCAATTTCACTCATATTATAACTTATGTTAATTTTATTCATTTTTTTTACGCAACAGGCTTACTATAAAAAAAATCAGTTACAAAAACAATTTTCTTTCTAAAAATATTGTTAATATATTTCTGTGCAGTAACAATCATTGCACAAAGTGACTACAAACTCCTTACACTAGATTATGCATATGTCTCCCAGTTAAAGAATATCTAAATGAGAAATTCAGTAAATAATGGATTAGACTTATCTGATACAGATTGCAATCCTCGAGTCAAGACTTGACAATATATTTGAAGCATTGTGTTCCCAACCCAACCCTAGAACAATAAAAACCTATTAACAGCTATTCATGGATTGCTTTAATGATTTTAAATCATCAGCATAGAAGATGTCCAGAGGAACATAAAAGAACATAAAAATTTATGCAACAAACGGGAAGAAAGCATAGTGATAACTTATAATTGCCTACATAAAGACGTATTCTCTGACTAAAATTGTTCATAATAATTTTGTATACTACAAATAAATTTAAGCTAGTATGTTATAAATGACAATGGTAATTTAATATAAACTATTAACATACTATATACATCTATTATTTATATAAATAGATATAATTATAAGTTTTGTTTACATCAATTCATAGTTAACTGCCAAGTACAAAGTATTATTGAATAAGGCTAATTAATCTTTCTTTCTATATGAATTAGGAACTATTTTAAGATAGTAAAATAATCTATCATTTATAATATTAACAATAATTTATTAACTTTTACATAGATTACATCTTATAATTTTGTGTTTATGTGTTTGTTTATGTTTGTGTATGTGTGTGAGACCCATCATGAAT
Source organism: Centruroides sculpturatus (assembly GCF_000671375.1). Lineage (NCBI taxonomy): Eukaryota > Metazoa > Arthropoda > Arachnida > Scorpiones > Buthidae > Centruroides > Centruroides sculpturatus. The sequence goes on from NW_019384318.1 coordinate 186,970, forward strand.
TTATAAATATATGTAAAATATGCAATTAAAAAATTAAAATGCAAATGTTTTATATAAAATAGTTTATAGTAAATATTTTTCAAAATTCATTTAAATATTTTAAAAAAAAAAAAAATGATATAAAAGTATTTGATCAATAGAGTACAAAAGAAAAAAATAACAAATAAAGTGGAAAAAGAATACAATATATTGAAAGTGAAGCTGAAAGATGTAACCTGTCAAGTGGAAAAGTCTTATAGAAAGGAACATAGTTGACTGGAATTGAAGTTCTTTTTGAAGTAATTCCTTACAATAACAAGTCTACTTTATTGCAAACATTGTATTTCCTTCTACTTTATTAGATACTAAACTGAAACTATTACTTTAGAGACAAATTACATGAAACTTTTTCAGAAAGAAATGTTCTTTCTTCCCTATATATATATATATGTATTTAAATTAATCTAAATCTATATATAATCTAATCTAAATGCTTCATAAATGTAAAATTCATCATAAACTATTTTTTCTAGAGGAAAAAAAAAATTCTTTTGAGGTGTTTTGAAGAATTTTCATTCCATAAAAAGTTTTGTTAATTATAAGTTAATAAATTCCATTCGAAAATTGAAAATGAAAAATACTATACAAAAATGGCAAGCTTTAAAAACTTCTTACAACAATAAACTAATGAAATAAGTGCTAAATCTTTAAAATTTTATCTCTAATATACATTTGAATGTATTAAAAGTACTACAGAAATTACAAGATAATTTTAAAATATCTAAAATTCAACTTTCATTAATAATTATAGTAATTAAATATTAATAAAAAAATATACTTAATCCTAAAATGATGATAAAAAACATTAATACAGTTAATCAATTAAAATTGGCAAATACATAAAAAGAGAAAATATAGAAACAAAAGTGTGATAAATATTTGTTAAAGAAACTCATCGAACATAAATCCAATTCCAACTGCTTTTCTCAGAGTGAAAACTTTTTAGGAAACTCAAGTACTTTCAGACTATAAACTCATCTTCAGAAGTCAACAAGATGACCCTTGGTGTTAAATGTATAGCCTGAAAGTACTTGAGTTTTCTAAAAAATTTTTGCTCTGAGAAAAACAGTTGAAGTTATATTTAATAAAAACATAAGTATGTAATTACTCATATACTATATAGAACATAATATTAGAACATTTTGAAATAATCAGAACATTACTTTAAATAATAAAAGTATTTAAAACATACTTATGAGATTTCCAAGATTGAATATATATATATATATATATGGCACGTGGCATATCTGGTCTTGTCCACAGATCTTAATGGCCTAATCTCACTTATCGTTGCTAATTTTTCATTCTATATCTATAACTATGTAATGCTTTTAAATAAAAATTGTGACAGAGGCCTTATAAGTGCATAAAATGGTCCTGAAAATTTCATCTCATAAATATGTTATTTAATAAATTTTACTATGAATCACATAAATACATGTGATAGAAAAATGTAATACAGTACAAAAAAAAATTGTTTCATATAATTTGTTTGTGTTTGTAAAATAATATTTAAATTGCAATCCAATTACTGAAATTTTTATTGGCACATATATTACTCTAATGATGATAATTCAATTAAAATTTCCCTTAAATTTTTAAATTAGATATTTGTGATTTTACCAGACATTTTTAAAGAAATTAACCAATTTTAAATTTAGTAATTTTATCAAACTTTTTGAATTAAATGTTTCCAATATAATTTATATAATTAAGTCTTGACATTTAAATTATATAAAACAGTAAACAGTAAGGAAAATTTGATGCAAATATTATAATTTAAATTAATTAAGTTTTGAATGAAAACTGTTAATTTTGTAATATGTGTGTATTAATAAAAATTTTATCAGTGGTAAGTTAACAAAAAAAAAAGTTTAAAAAATATTTATTTCAAATTTTCAAAACTCTAATGAATAAAAAGTTTATAAAAGCATAATTTATCACTATTTAATTAAAAGCAATAAGAATAAAGATGATAATACATATTAATAAATTACTTTGCTGGAAAAGCATTTATGGTGATTTGTGGTTTGACAATAACCTTTAATACAGCATAAAAATATAATGAAGTAATGCTTTCAACCATCTTAATTTAGTCATTCTCAATTTTAAATTCTAATTGTGGCTGAATAAAATAATTAAAAACATTAGTTTGTTATAATTTACTGCCAAATCTTTAATTGAATTATCCTATTTAAATCTTTCTATGTATCATCATTCAACTTGAAATTTTACAGAACATTGTTAACGTAATAATTAAATTGTTTTTTTATATCATTTTTCATCAACCTAGGAACTTTTATTCATTAGTACAGAGATTAAAAATTTTTATGTTAAAATATATGAAGTAAGCTGTATTTCAATACAATTCATCTTATATGTTTTAGTATTAAGAAGTAAATAAAAGGAATAAAATAAAACTTTTTTATAAATATAAGCAATTTTCTAAAAATCATTCATAATAATGTATCAAAACAATCTCTTCAAGTATTACATTTTAATTATTAATCTTTTACCTCCCAAACAATTCATCATTATTAAAATTTTGGAAAGACCACACTCATCTAGACATTTATACTTAATTTTTGCACTCTCTAAAACTATTATTTCTATTATAGTACATGCTGCAACTAAACTATATATTATAAATGAAGATTACAAAGTTTATTAAAGCAAAAGTTAATTTATTTTATTATTGGACTTTTTGTTAGCAAGTTACAAATGAATAAATTATTTGAATTATGAAAAGTTTCAAAGCTTGTCATCAACTTTATCATTAAATTAAAATTGCTTATTTAAGGATGCCAATAGAGTTTTATCTTATAATAAATACTTTCAAATTTGAGTTCAATTTCAACCGTTCTTAAATCAAAGACAATGAATTCTCTAATATAATCGGACTATTTTAGCCTTTCTTTGCTGAAAGTTTGCACTTAGGTTGTTAAGGAGAATTCTCTCAATATGGTTTTAAGTAAATTTTTAGAAGTAAATATAATAATTAGTGTACACAAATTCTAAATTTCTCTTTTAAAAGACTGAAAAGGAGTTTGATGAAAAAGATAAACTTGAAATGCATTTCTACAATAAAGATACAAATATTTATCACAAAAGTTTAACAATCCAAATGCAATCTTCTGATGAAGCAAGGATAAAATAGTTCGGTTGAATTAGTGCCTAAATATATCTTAGAAATACTTCAGAAGAACAAGAAAGTTAAAATTTACCATTTGATTTTAATGCTGATAAACTGGAGATAATCAAATTTCTAACTGAAAAAAATTCTTATAAAATAAACCTTATTGGTATCCCAAAAACGCAATTTTGATTTTATTTGAATTGTATATATTATCTTAATGTATAATGTATAATATTGACGAAAAATCATAGTATCAAATTCAAATAAATTTTAAAGTTTAATATAATTATTGTACATGATTTATCAAATTTATTGTATTTAAATATATTACTAAAATTCATTTATTATAAATTATAAAAATTCTATACAAAAAATTAAAATATTTCAGTTTTAAATAATAATCAATCATTTACTTAAACTTTATTCAGTTTAATTCTTTTCCAGTAAATTTTCAGATTGAAATTCCATGTAATGTTCTTTACAATGTTAAAAATAATTCAACAGTTCTGAAAATGTCTTTATAATTTATTGAAAACATTGTAAAATATGACATAAAATAAATTAAAAGTTTAGAAATCATTAAATTTTTATTTCAAAATGTTACATAGAATTTTTATCCATTTTAAATTATTATAATTGTTTTTTCTTTGTAAAATTGTTATTGGAATTTAATTTTAAATTCTTAATTCAGCCCTAATTTTAAGGAATAGAAGAAAAAATATCCCAAAGAGGGAGAAGCTCTAAGTGAAAATTGTTAAAAGCATTTACTTTAATAATTTAATGATATAATTTATGACAGTCTAATGATATAGAGAAGTTTCTAAGAAACAATTTTAAAGTTAAAAAATAATATTTTGTATAGTTTTATTTCAGTCCTGAATTTTAGAGAATTTAACATAGAGATGTCCATAAATGATGTCCATACTGGAAGGGTGGGAGGGAGGTTATGACAACTTGGACAAGGGGAGGGGAGGAGTTGAACTTCAATGGACTCCATTTTATTTCATTAAATTTTATAGTTTATATATTTCATTATTCATAAAGTAATAAAGGTTTTGAGAGGGTTGAGACATTCCAAGAGGGGAGGGAGTTATGGAAACTTGGACAAACTGGAACAATGGGGGAGGAGGAGTAAAAATTTCAAAATAAAATGCAGATGTATTTTATGAACAGCCCCATATATTTGAAAGAAGATATTATTTAAAATTCTGTCAATATTTTAATGATGGAACAGAATTCAAAAACAAAACTTTCAATATACATAACAAATAATGTGATTATTAAAGATATATCAATATGTAAATAAAATTTTAAAAATTAAAAAAAAAATCAAAGTATTAAAAAATTATATATCTTACTTGTTAGCCTAAAATTATTGCCATTATCTTGGATAAAAGTTATATAAGATTAGAAATTCTAATTATGATTGTTGTTTGAGCTTCTTTTGCATTGATTGTAGTATGGCAATGGTCCACTTATTAAAATATACAACTTGATATATTTTCACACTATACTTTTTTGAAACATATTCAAATATATCAAATGTAATATTTTGTTTAGGCATAAATATTCATACAGAACATATCTGTTTTTCCTCTTAATTCATTCTTCAACCATAATGATATATTTAATGTTTATTTTTACAACACTTTCATAAAAAAATAATAAACATACTTATGTATTAAGTATTATGAAAATATCAAATACAAAATGATTTTCTGAAATTATGAAGAATACAATAGTATATTTCACAATTTTTAATTAGTATAAAGAAAAACTGATGCTAGAATATATAAAGGAGTCCAGGTTTATTCAAGATTAAACATTTGGTCCCAAAGAAACATTTAACCTTAAATAAACTTGGACATCTTTATGTATCTTAGCATCAATTATTTTTTTTCTTTCAATAGAGACACACAATATGCTCAGTTTTTTAACATGTTTATTATATCAGATATATGTTTGACTATTATTCATATTTGTAAATTCATTTCTATACTACAAAAAATGAATTACCTGCATCAATTGTATATAAGTTTATATACATTCTATAGCAAATAAGTCGAAAATAAAACTTTAAAATATCTCGCAGAATATTTTAAATATGTTAAAATGAAACAAAACTTGAAATACTTTTTAATATGTTATTTAAACATATTTTAAATATCGTATCTGCTTATAATTACAATTTGCTAAATGTTAATTAGAAATAAAATTAAATGATTTTTAAATATCTTCATATAAATTATGTTATAAAATTCAAATTAATAACATAATACTTCAATTTAAAAATGAAATATAATCCAGAATATAGATATAAAAAAATAAATAATAAAAACTAATTAAGTCTGTCATTTATTATGTAAATAATGGTCAGTGATTCATTTACAATAAAATCAAATAGCATAAAACAAAGCTGATATGAAAAAAACAAAAGTAATACTAACTTGATAAATTTTTTCTAATTTATAAATACACAAAAATGCATTGATGGAAATCTTAAAATAGCTTAAAATCATTATACAAAAAACAGATATAAAAATCTAAGTATTATTTCTAATACAATAGATTTAATTATTATAATAATTACTATGATTGTAACTATGAGTAATGGCACCTGTTTTTCAATTCCAAAAAAATTAGTACAAGAATGTTGATTAAATCACAAACATGAAAAGATGTCCAATGACTAATGTACAGTACATGAATAGTGAAATTAAGACAACGATCAAAATCCATGACAAATTCCACCAATTGTCTATTTTGACCTCAATATACCTCCACAATTGATTGATTAATTGGTTAAATCTGTCGTCATTGGTCACTGTTATCTTAAATTTTCCATTTACATGTATTAGTCTTAATTAATAACAAATCAGAAGATTCAGATACTTAATAATATAATGAATCCTAAATAATAATACCCAAAGCTTCTTATTACTAATGCAAATTAATTTGGTGAAAAAATTTTCTGTCATAGAATCTATGTACTGTATATTTATTAATTTTTCATATAAATATATTTTAATATTGTTTCTTCTATTTATTATAACATTACCTCATGAACAAATGAATATATAGTATGTAATTTATATTATTGTAATAATATAAAAAGATACAAATAATAAATTCAAACATAACAATTACAGAATCAATCCATCTAGTCAATTTTAATAAATTTCTATCAACTCTAATTCACTTTCTTTTAAACAGACATAAGGCCAATCCAGTTAACAAAATTAATTCCTTAATATCGTACCCTCAAATCCTTTCAACAATAAATAATGTCAGGAATTTATAATTATTCTGACTCTTAAATGCTAAACATGATTTCTCACATAAACTATAAATCAGTTTTAATTCATGAATGCTTCTTAAATATAAAGATATTTAGTAAAGCTTTATTTGTCACACTTACAAAAATTTTTTTACTAATTCAGCAGTTGTCAAATCTTGATATAATAATCACAATACTATATTCATCAGTATCACAATCTAATATTCACACCATATTTTGGGCTGTACAAAATAACAATATATATCCTACAAAATACTACAGTTTTAAAAAAGAATTATTGGAGTTTCAATTTAAATGTATTATACTTATACTTATGACAGTTTCATAAATAACGAGAGCGATAACTAAGAATTTCTAGCTCTCTAGTCCCTGTGACACATTTAAAGCTAAGTTAAATGTGTAATTGATATTTGATGTGTTTGCTTATAAGCATGAGAGGTCCCATTGATTCAGTACTGTAGAGGTAAAAAGAGTTTTTGTTTTACAGTCCTGTAATTAATATTTTTTTATTATTAAAGTTTATCAATTTAAGGCACTCTAATAAAAAAGAAATTTCTGAAAAATCACAGATCTGTTTTAAGATCTTAAGTTGAGAGATATATTATAATTTTAATAAGAAATTCAATAAAGAAAATGTATATAAAGTGTAATATAATATGATACAATTTTTCTTAGATGCTTGTGTGTATATATAAGTATATTTGCACATTAATATAATTAATAATAAATCTTACATGTTAATGATATGTAAGGGAAATAATCCCATTTATAAATTATTTATATTTATAACATATTTTTAAAATCATTTTAAATGCATTTAAATATATATTGTCCATACATTCTAAATTTTAAACAGTTTAGTAATATGTTAAAAGCAAAAATTCCTGTAATTTATTATGGAAAAAGAAATAACTATATTTTAAAAATGGTTAGATGAGATGAACACTAGTACCGTCCTGTGGCAAATGTCCAATACAGATCAGATCATCATAGCTTGGTGGTGGCACAGGTGGTAAATGAGACTCTTGAGGAGAATTTTCATATCTAAAAACAAGATTTTGTCAGAATAAAGAATATATAAAGAAAAAAATGTATCAATTTAAATAATATTAATGATAATTAATTTAAAACAAAAGTTTTAATATTAAATTAGTTTAACATTACTTCACATTTTTGTATTATAATTACCAAATGACTGAGAGAATAATAATCATTGATAAAATAAAACACAAAAACATATGTTTTCTTTAATAAAAGAAAAATCAGAACAATAAAATATAGTATTATATGTATTTTTATTTACGAAAATTTGGAATTAAAATTATAATCATTCTCAGATGATCATTTGAAACGCTGATTTGAACTTTGTTAATTATAAGTTGCATTCAATAATTATAAAAGGTCCAAAGATANAAATGTTCCAGAAAATTGATCAAATTGAAAACAGTTTGTTTGATTCTCAGCAATTCTCATCATTCTTAGCGGTAGGTGTTTTATAATAATTACTATGATTGTAACTATGAGTAATGGCACCTGTTTTTCAATTCCAAAAAAATTAGTACAAGAATGTTGATTAAATCACAAACATGAAAAGATGTCCAATGACTAATGTACAGTACATGAATAGTGAAATTAAGACAACGATCAAAATCCATGACAAATTCCACCAATTGTCTATTTTGACCTCAATATACCTCCACAATTGATTGATTAATTGGTTAAATCTGTCGTCATTGGTCACTGTTATCTTAAATTTTCCATTTACATGTATTAGTCTTAATTAATAACAAATCAGAAGATTCAGATACTTAATAATATAATGAATCCTAAATAATAATACCCAAAGCTTCTTATTACTAATGCAAATTAATTTGGTGAAAAAATTTTCTGTCATAGAATCTATGTACTGTATATTTATTAATTTTTCATATAAATATATTTTAATATTGTTTCTTCTATTTATTATAACATTACCTCATGAACAAATGAATATATAGTATGTAATTTATATTATTGTAATAATATAAAAAGATACAAATAATAAATTCAAACATAACAATTACAGAATCAATCCATCTAGTCAATTTTAATAAATTTCTATCAACTCTAATTCACTTTCTTTTAAACAGACATAAGGCCAATCCAGTTAACAAAATTAATTCCTTAATATCGTACCCTCAAATCCTTTCAACAATAAATAATGTCAGGAATTTATAATTATTCTGACTCTTAAATGCTAAACATGATTTCTCACATAAACTATAAATCAGTTTTAATTCATGAATGCTTCTTAAATATAAAGATATTTAGTAAAGCTTTATTTGTCACACTTACAAAAATTTTTTTACTAATTCAGCAGTTGTCAAATCTTGATATAATAATCACAATACTATATTCATCAGTATCACAATCTAATATTCACACCATATTTTGGGCTGTACAAAATAACAATATATATCCTACAAAATACTACAGTTTTAAAAAAGAATTATTGGAGTTTCAATTTAAATGTATTATACTTATACTTATGACAGTTTCATAAATAACAAGAGCGATAACTAAGAATTTCTAGCTCTCTAGTCCCTGTGACACATTTAAAGCTAAGTTAAATGTGTAATTGATATTTGATGTGTTTGCTTATAAGCATGAGAGGTCCCATTGATTCAGTACTGTAGAGGTAAAAAGAGTTTTTGTTTTACAGTCCTGTAATTAATATTTTTTTATTATTAAAGTTTATCAATTTAAGGCACTCTAATAAAAAAGAAATTTCTGAAAAATCACAGATCTGTTTTAAGATCTTAAGTTGAGAGATATATTATAATTTTAATAAGAAATTCAATAAAGAAAATGTATATAAAGTGTAATATAATATGATACAATTTTTCTTAGATGCTTGTGTGTATATATAAGTATATTTGCACATTAATATAATTAATAATAAATCTTACATGTTAATGATATGTAAGGGAAATAATCCCATTTATAAATTATTTATATTTATAACATATTTTTAAAATCATTTTAAATGCATTTAAATATATATTGTCCATACATTCTAAATTTTAAACAGTTTAGTAATATGTTAAAAGCAAAAATTCCTGTAATTTATTATGGAAAAAGAAATAACTATATTTTAAAAATGGTTAGATGAGATGAACACTAGTACCGTCCTGTGGCAAATGTCCAATACAGATCAGATCATCATAGCTTGGTGGTGGCACAGGTGGTAAATGAGACTCTTGAGGAGAATTTTNATACGAAGACTCTATGGATAAACTATTCCGTGCCAGAAATTTTTGTTCGTTTTGACAGGTGCCCGTTGAATGCAGGTGGTCGCCTAAGCAGTTTTCACTGTATATAGATTATATTTTTACTAGTGAGCTAATGAATTAAAAATGTCAATTCATACTACTTACTATAGAAATTGGATGTATCTACAATTTTGAACTAATTAATAAAAGTAAATAGAATGTTTACATGCATTCATACAGTGCTGGATGATGAAAAACAACAAAGTGCAGCAAGCTGTGAGAATTCTGTCCCATTTGTACATGAATCTAATAATGGGAATAAAAATTTATACTATTATGTATTTTCAAAGTATTTTTAAGAAGGATTTATTGGGAAAAATTCCACCTCTCAAAAATGCTTGAGGCACCTCATACCATCATCCAGCCCTGCATTCAAAATTCTGCTACTTGTTAATTAGACATAAAAAGAAGCAAATGTTTATTTAAATAAAATTAATATCAAAATGCAAGTAATTCTGATGTAGTTGAAGGAAAAGAAAATAATTTGTAATCACAATATATTACTATAAAAATTTAAACTAAATATCTTAAATAAATTTAAAACTATACATTATGAATAATTTAATGATTATTATTCATAAATTTTTAATTTTATTATAAAAAATGAATAAACGTGTTACAGGAAGTCCATAAAAAAAGGAAATTATTGTAATTTGCAAATTAAAATATGGAAATAAAAAAATTATAGTATATAATTATGTTAACTAATAATTAGTTAGCATAATTATGTTTTATAGTTTGAAGCTCCTCCTTATATTAAAGATTCAAATTATTAAGAATATATGAATAAATAAAAAATAAATTTATTATTATTCTTTAACTAGAGTAAAATTAATATATTTAACTACAATCTATATTTTATGAGATATTATCAAGAGATAAGAAAGATTATTATAGTAAAAAATACGAAAATTATATATTATTCACATACAATTATAAAAATTAGATAATACTACAGTGTTTACTCTATATTTATTTACAGGGTAATATTATATGTGCAGAAAGCAAAGGAAAAATTTTTTATTCTCTGAATATTACCAGATGGTGTACAAATGAACTTCATTTTACTAATGCCATATACTATTTCATAATATTAACAGATACTTTTTCCTTCTCTTTCAGTTTCTCTCTATCTCTCTTTTTTTATTTATAAGTAATTGCAAGATGTCAAATTATTAATGCAGTAAAGATTATTTCATTTATTTAAAACACATTAAATAAATACTGTATTTTCTAAATTTAGACATATAGAGAATGGATGCTTCTGAATTTATAAGGATAGTAAGTATATAGATTTATTTCTAAGCCAAGCATGAGAAGGGAAATTGGAATAGTTAAAACATTGTGACTGTTTTAACTCTCTAGTATAATTCTATATATTAAAAATAATAATAAATCAAGTGAAATCAAAGTCAGAATGAAAAAAACATCAAAGAAAAATCTACAATGAAAGTACTAATAAGCTTGTGCCATCTAGCATGAGATGCTATGCCACATAAGACTTGTTCTAATATCCTATTATAAAATGTTGTTAACTGTTAATTAATTAATTCTTATTATATTATAAGAATTAAAAATATCTCATTGACTGCAGGATGACTAAGAGTGTAGAAGTGTCAGCCTGCCACTCTTAAATATCTAGGTTTGAGTCTAGATTAGATCTTCAGAATTTTTACGGATAGTTTGATCTTGATATATTATACTCCATTCCTCTTCCTCTCCATTACACTGCCCAAAACTTTCTTAGCAATTGCAAGATAGAAAAAGTAAAATAAAAAACTCCTAATTTGCTGTATTAATATCAAATAATAAACTAATTTGAAAAGTAGTCATGTTATTAATTTTTGGAAAATGATTTTTAATTTTTATTAAAAATATCTAAAAAACAAATTTTTTTTAATTTTAAAAATAAAACTTGCAAACATTTTTAATCTTTTAAAACAGAAAATTTTTTAATTAAAGATTTAAATAAATTAATAATCAGTTTTATTCCCTAAAGAAATCTGTATTTTTAATTATGTAATCACCTCTAGTATCACATATTTCATTTTACGAGGAACACTTGTGACAATCTTTTAGAATTTTGTTTTTAAATAATTCTAAGCAAACTTATTGAAACACACAGTTTATTCAGAATCAAGTGTTCTTCTATAGTTGAAATGTATGGCTCTAAAAATGTTTAGATAATTAAAACTACAAGCTTCTTTATAAAACTATTTATGTTAAACTTTTTATTACCATCTAAATTTAATTCACAGTAACTAAAATAACTAGCATTTGAAGAAGTTGAAAGTTTGTAATGTTGAATGTTGCCTCACAATGCAAGAAAGATAAATATTTTAAAATATTAAATAATGATTATCTATTCAGTTTTTAATTAAAACAAATTTGGTCTGAAAAATAAAAAAGTTTCTAAAAACAAGATGTTAATAATTATTTCTTAAAGTAAGCTACAATTATTTTTTCGGTTCTGAATGATTAAGGAGATAGAAATTAATATAATTCATTGTCAATTTCTATAATTAAAACAGCTTTTTTTATAATTATTTGCCTCACTTCAATCATATTAAATATAATATTCTTACTTCACTTTATATAGCAATATGATTTATAGACCACTCTTCAAAGCTTTTTTATTGTATTGCTACTTGAAGAAGATTAAATAAGTAAAAATCAATTAAAATTTATTGATTTCTTATTGTTTTCTAAATGTAATTGGAGCCATACATTGATTATATGTACAATTTATAGGGGAGGGGATTGCACAAAGTACAATTACTATACACAATGAGGAGGGGTTTAAGGCATTATCTACATAGACTTTTGTGGTATTAGTGGCTTACAACCTTGTTATTATATATCTACTTACTTGTAATGTGAATAAACTATCAGTTCAATACTTGTAAAACTTTTTTAAGTCTTTTCTTCAATGTCAAGGGATCCATGCACAGAAATTAAAAAGGAAGGGTTTTTCAAAGTACATCATTAAAAGAGACTTAAAAACTGTATATGTAATTAATATATAGCCACATTTTTTAATAAGCTTTAATATATTTTTAATAAATTACTTTAATTTTACAATTATTGTAATAAATACAATATTAATGTAATTTACATATTTAAAAATATAGTCATATTTATGCAGTGTTACTATAATATTAATATCTTCCTAATTATTGTCATAACTAATTATTTTACACTTATGAAAGTGACATAAATAAAAATAAATTAAAAAATAAATACAATTAAACTATTTTAGTAAAAAAATCAACAACTTGAAAGTTCTAAGAAACATGTTGTTCGTATACTGTATAAAGTATTATATGAAAATAATTTATAATAAACTTTGCACATTGCATTTAACTGCAAATTTTTCTGAGATAATTATGGTAATTAATGATATGAGAGTCAAGCCATAATAATTAATTCCATTTACTGAAAAACTTTGTATAGTTTTAATAATTTGAACCTATAATTTATTTTTTATTCAATTTACAATAAAAAGTTTTTTGTTTAATTATTCTATTTTATTTATTGATGCTCATTATTATATTCAATAATAAATTAAATATTTCAAAATAATAATTTAAAACTTTTCTAAATAGTTGAAAATACACTACTTTACATAAGATATATAACACTACTTTGTACAAAACAATTAAATATTTTGTATATTTAATTGTTATTNAATATTGCTTTTACAAAACAATTAAATATTTTGTATATTTAATTGTTATTTAATTACTCTACTCACTTTTTGTTTGTTAATAATGATAAAATAATAAGAAAAATCTATGTTAACTTTAATTTACATATTTTACCTTGATAAAAGGATACGAATTCTTTTTATTTGTAACAACACATGTTAATTATTCAGAAAAAATATCGAATTACTTTTCAGCAATGAAAAATTTTAATTAGAATTTAAAACAAATGAAGAAACTTTATATTTAAAAGATATTAGATTGTAACTGACCTAGAAAGAGGCAGCTGAGATCCTCCTGTAGCTGCTACTGACCTGTGAATTGGTCGATGCACAAGAGAAGGAGATCTAGGATGAATTTCCTTTGCTTGTCTGTGATGACTAATTGAGGGACCTGATCTATAAGAAGGACTTGGCATGAGGAACATTGCTCTCTTATGTGAATCAGTAGGAGATTGGACAATATTTGTAGAACTGACAGGAGAAAATTCTTTAAAAGGAGGTTGAACTAAATTCAAATGACCTTGCTTAGGTTTATGTCTTTCTCTTCCTGATCCCAATGTAGTGGGCATTTGGTTGTTTGTTCCCAGTGGATTATATTGTACTGCACCGCTCCGCTGTCTAACAACTGTATAATGAAGTTTAGTCCTTTGCTTCTGTTGCTTTCTGATATAACACTGAATTAATAAAAGCACCATATTAACACCAGCTAAAAGTACGCCTATATATACAAACACTAACCATTCCCCACTTTGTATATGCATTATAGCTCCTGCTACAACTAAAGCAGTACCTGTTAGAATTGCTGCTATGAATAATATTTGTTGAAAGTAATAACAAACTTCATGAATATTACATTCATCAGAAGCTGTTAAAGGTAATTCAGGTACAGGTACATTATTTCGTTCAAGAGTTGTACCTTTAGGTTGCTTTGGATATGGAGCATAAGGTGGAGTCAATGTGGTAGACGTTAGAGCAGTATTAGCACTGACTGCACTACTTCCAGCAGTTATTGGTGGAAATGCATGAGATATAGCAAGTTGTTCCTGGTCTGACATGTTTCCATAGAAAAAAATATCTATAAATATTTTGAAATATTAATTAAAAATTGTTTTAAAGAAAGAAAAATCAATGTAATGTACAATAAAATTTTTAATTAAAACAATTATTCATAAAAAATTGAAGAATTAGATTATTAATTAATTATAAGAATAAAATTAAATACAAATTTTAGAATAATTTCTTAAATTTTTAAAATTCAAATTTGCTATAAATTTCATATGTTGATAATAAATTAAATTTATTTACTAATATTAACTAATATTTATATTTAATATTCTACTATAAGTCAAACAATTCATTGTAAAATCTAATATTAACCATGACAAAAACAGAAATAATACTTCCAATTTTTACTATTTAATAAACTCCATAATTATGTCAATAGAATTTAAGGTCTTAGGATATCAAAAATATTAAAATGAATTTTTAATGTAGAAGTAATGGTTAAATACATTATTTCTGTGTTTAATCTACTAATAATAGATCCTATACATTTGTCTGGAGAAAATGAATAGATGAAAAATTCATCTTGATTTATCTAATTTTAGAAATTGAATCTCCTACTGTAATTATAAAGATTAAAAACTACATTTCCTAATCTATTTATAATTAAATATACATCTACATTTAAATTCTATTAAATAAATACAATTAAAACTCAATAACAAAATTACCAATTAAAACAAAATACAAAACTATTTTTAAACTAATAATTTCATATAGATTTTTACAACAGTTTAACATTGTTAGAAACTTTCTTCAATCAATTACATTACTTAATTAAGATTAACTAATAATAAATATTACGGACATGAAATGTAAAAATTATTCAC
This sequence comes from Centruroides sculpturatus, assembly GCF_000671375.1. Taxonomy (NCBI): domain Eukaryota; kingdom Metazoa; phylum Arthropoda; class Arachnida; order Scorpiones; family Buthidae; genus Centruroides; species Centruroides sculpturatus. The sequence goes on from NW_019384318.1 coordinate 202,352, forward strand.
AACATTTTCGGATTTTTTTCTGTCACAGTAACATTCACGTCATTTAAGATGCAAACTCTACTCATAATAAAGAAAAATCTCTGAAAATATTATAAATAAATAATTTTTATCTTCTGAGTAGTTCATATTATTACTTAATTTAATATCAAACAGCTTTTTTCAACAAAACATTGTTTGACTCCTCCATTCTGTTACCATTTAAGTAATTACTTTTGCTCAGATTTCCAAGAAGCATATTTAATTCTTAAAAATATATACAGTATACAGTATATACATTTAACACTTTTTTACTATTTCAAAACTGTTATAAAAATTATCTATTGAAAAGTAGATCATAAAATTCCTTGAACTGTTACAATAAAACTATATTTAGAAACAACTAACTTATAGCAGTAGTAAAAAGATTACTTTAACAACAAAAAAACCAAATCTAAAATCTTTGTTCTGTGGTCAAATGCTATAAAATCTATACTTTACATTTATAGTTGTAGGTTTATGGCTTTAAATCAAGATAGCAGTATCCTCAGTTGTATTTTAAAATGTTTATAAAATTAATCAATAAAAATTGATATTTCGCTTGACTTATGTCACTAAATATAAAATATTTAATAGCATAAGTCAAGCGAATATTTATATTTATATATATATAAATAGATAAACCTAGAAAGATTTTACTTAAGTTTGCTACTATAACAGATTTTATATATTTAGTAACTTTTTCTTCCTTATACAGTATTTCTTTTAAACAACTGACTATTAAACTAAAAATAAATTGAATATAAAAATAAAATTAATAGTAATATTATTTTTAACTTTAAATATCTAATCACAATTAATTAATTATAATTATAATCAAATAAATAAAAAATATGTAATTATAAATTTATATACTGTATACAAATTAATTTTNATGTAAATATAAAATAGGAAGCTATTTTATGTACAGTATAATGTTTATTCAAAGAAAATTATACAATATACATTGTTAAGGAGGGTGAATCATAAAATTTTCATTGAAATATCCAAAGATATTTTTGAACAAATTCCCAGACATACATAAGTAAATAGATTACATTTATTTGCCTTACAACTCCATCCACTAATGCATTTTATTCATTTATTATTTACATTTTAAATTTTATTATTGCTATGAAAGAATTTGTAGCATCTACTCTAGATACTTGTTTTGTATCTCCAAAGGATTTGTTCATTTGATAAAAGCAAACAAAATCAGTAAACTTCATAGTACAAATTATTGCTTTGATTGTTTGTATATTCTCATTTACCTTTCACTTATATTTGCAATTTAAATATAATGTGGGAGTTGAAATTTGATTTATTTAATGTTTTCATTGAGTTATGTCAATCGAAGCCTTCAAAATAAATACAAACAAGAATGTTAAATATCGTCTAAAAAGTACATTTGCATTTTGACAAGAAAAGTTCTAAAATGATCAACACACATTAACACACGATATATCTTTTTTTAAGCTATTATAATTAAGAATGTGATCAAAATCAATTTTACTTTATTATTATTAAATGTGATTGCATTAGCAATTCAGACAGAAGCTTAACTACAAAGATGATAACTCTGTGCTTTAATAAAATAATGTCTATAAATGAGCTAGTGCATTTTTGTAAATTTTTGAATTTTTTTTTTAATATGAAATTTCTTTCTCTCTTCTTGTCTTTACAGATTAGACTTTAACTCACCTTTACAATTTTCAAAGTTGTCTCCCCATTTGTCCCTTGATCTTGTCCTAGATACACATCCAACTGGTCTATAATATAAAGCAACATTATTCTTCTAATTTAATAAAAGTTAAATGTTACTTTTTACTTAAATGTTATCAAAGATAGCATTTCTCGCTCTTTATTATTCTCTAATTTTAAAGGTCTACAATCAGAGTGAACTTGTAAAACATTCAAACAAATCAAACATTAATCACAAATTATATTTTAATCAACATTCATATATTAACTTATCAATATTCGTTCTCGAGCATAAATTAATATTTAATCATTCGTAAATATTGATAAATTTCTGAAAATTAAATTTAAAATGTAGAGTCGCAAGCAACTAAAGCAAATTAATGTAGATATAACTTTTATTTATGGCTTATTCACATTTTAATATTTTAGCTTAATAACAAATATTTAATTGACTAGGAAAATGCCATAATTTATCATATTAAATGAATAAATTTAATTTTAAAGTCTAAAATTAAATAAATTTCATTATTAATAAGTTAATTAAATTTTACCTCTTTATGTTAGAAATCAAGAAGATAAACAGAAATTCATTTAGATTCCTCTAAATCATAAAGTATACATTAAATTTTTGCATTTTGTTTAAAACTTTACTGTTTCTTTAATTAATTTTTTCCCATTAAATCAATGAAATATTATTAAAAATATATATATTAAAAATCTTATTAATTGCAATTTAACAAAAAAAAAATTTATTTAAAAAGTTCTTCACAAAATTAATTATTTTATTTATTTATTTATTTATTTTTGTATATTTCTAATAATTATCAAAGGAAACAATTTTATAATTTAATCATTAAAATGAATAAACTTTTAAGAGAAAGTTTAATACAAAGAAGTAATTACTTTAAAAAAAAATTTTAAACACATATAATGATAATAAATAAATATTTTAATATAATTTACTAAATAATCTTATCAAGAAATAAATGAAATTCATTTCTCCAGATGAAAAAAATAAAATTATAAAAAAGAAATCATTTAAATTGATTTTATAATCTCTACATTTCCACTCAGCCATGAAAAAAATATATATATTAAAAAGAAAAACTTATTTTTCCTGATTGTATATTTAAAGTACAGAAATTTCAATAATTTATTTTCTATAATTAAAAATTCTATTATAAAAAAAATAATAATTCTCTTAACAAAAATACAAAAAAAATCATTTAAAATTTAAATATTTCTTTTCCTAAAACTATTGAACTATAAAAATTATTTTCATAAAAAAAAATTGTTTAATAAATTGTAAATTTTTTTCTAAAAATTGATACAGAAATTAAATTTTTGAATAAAGAAAAATATATATTTTTTTTAATTTTAAATATTAATTTTTACAATAAAAAAATTAATAAAATATTCAGCTCAAATCATACTTTATCATCAGAATCTGTTATTATTTTCTTCAAAATTAATTTTCTTAATAAGAATAAGAATCATTCAAACTTCCAATTTTTCAAACAATGTCATTATATACAAAGATCCCTTTTTTTTCCACTTAAGAAATAGGAGAATTTTTCTAACTCCATTAAAGAACGGTATTAATCTTTCATCAGTTGACACACATTCTTAAATTACTGTTATGTTTTGACACAATATATAATTATCTCATTTGTTTGAGTACCAGGTCACACAGTAGCCGCTTTTATTCTCAATAATATATCCTTTGTGAAAAGTTCAAAGACGTTAAATAGAATTTAAATTTTAAAAAAAAATTACTCTATTAAAGACTTTTTTAAATGTCAAAATATATAAATAAATCGTTTAAATTTTACGACGAAATTTCATCAAATTCCAATTTAAAAGTTCCGAATTAATTAATGATGAAAATTCGATGCTTAAATTCATCATTTCGTAATTAAATACGACGAAATTCTAGTAACTACAACTAAAATTAATACGAGGAAATGTTGGCAGAGAATATTAAATCAACTCCAAATGCTAAAAAAAAAAGAACAAAAAAAAATATCAGCAAGTTTAATGATTAATTAAAATAACGTAATTATACCTATTAATTATATAAATATGAATTCATTATTCGAGTCATACTAAAGTTGAATATGTCAGGATAATTTTTTGCCTCATTATTCAAACGTAAAATTAGCTCAATTTTTATAATACACGATCGCGTGTGGCACGTCTCGAATTTTAACCAGATGATGATGATGACGATGATGATATTTTTTTTCCCTTCAAACAAGGCCAAACCAAGGCAATCTCCGTGGTATATCGCTCACAACTCTCATATACTATTACTAATAACATTTATATAACGTTATTTGAAGATTAATAACGAATTAGAAAGTGTTTTTTCCTGTTAGAAACGAACAAATTTGCTACATCTTAATTATAAAAAAACCATTGACTGTTAAGAAAATGTCCGCCTGAATTGTTATATACGATCATTTTCAAATTTAAATTTCTATCCGCTAAAGTGATGATATATATATTATAATTCCGTGATCGTGTGTCAGAATTCTTTATAAAAGAAAAGAAAAAAGAAAAAAGAAAAATCGGTTAAGAGATGTTTTAAGAGAAGCCATCGCAGCATCAATCAATAGACTGCACATCACTAGGTACGTACAAGGAATTTTTCCAGAAGTGAAAGATTTACTTTAATGGAATTGCTAGCGAGTCAAAACATATAAATCAAACGGGTGGATATCTACTTATATAAAAGGTTAAGCTAACTTCTAAACGATTTACAAGATCGATAAGAATGAGCAAAAATATGATAAAAATCATAATTAAACATCACTTTTATATATAGATTCCTTACATGTAATTGTATAGGATGAGACTTGTTTTAAACTGCAATTCTTCAACGTTTGATTTGTAAATGAATTTATCTTTTGTTTTAAATTATTCTGTGCCAAGTTTTCCCATTCGGAAGAAGGTAAAAATAACTATATATTAAAGCACGTTAAAGCTCAACGACTCATTAATCTCTCGTACCATTCTCTATAAAAGTAATTCCCGTTTTCTCATCAAGGAGGGGACCCGCTGCGAACATAATTGAGACAGATATTACTCTACTATATCTTAATTTTACAACTAAATCATTGACAGTTAAGAAAATGCCCGTTTCAACTGATACACGATTCATTTTTAAATCAAAATTTCTATCCATTAATCGATGATATAAGTAATTCGTTAATGGATCGCCAGTTGTTTTTTCCGATCTTGAAGAGAATAGGGGGAAAAAATAAGAGGAAAAAAAAAAAAAATAAAAAAAGACTTCTTCGATCGATAAATCGAAACCGGACCACTTCTTAACTGTTGCAACTATTTTTAATAGAATATTTATATCTATAAAAATGATATTAAAATATAAAATTGAGCGCAAATTCGATAAGAAAAAAAAATCCACATTTACCGAATGAAAGTCACGTGATGATTTCCCGCGAAATTGGACTTTTAAATCCAATTTCGCGGGAAATCTAAGTAATTCTTAAAAAATAATTACTATAAAAGAAAAAAAAGAGAATATTCTTACTTGAATTGAAGAATTTCGGTGGAAACAGCATCAGATTTTTTATTTTATTTTAATTTTTTCCGTTGTTTTACGGTATTATTTCGAAAAAAAATATATATTTACTTCACATCGTTACTTTTTGTCGTACAAATGCTTAAAGGTAAGGCAACAAAATCCAATGATTCACTATTGTGAAAAAGAGCTTTAATCATTCATAAGATGAGAGAAACTATCGCACGCTCGTCAACCACGTTCCATTCCGTCTACACTAACATCGACCCACGACGATTCCAGCCCCCTAGTGTTCGGAAATGGTAATTACGAGAAACCGTTACTCTTCGTAATTATTTAAAGTATTTTTTTTAATTTAAAAATGCCTTTTTAATATTTAATTTTATTCTTTTCTAATGAAAAAATATTTTAAATATTTATTTACAGGGTAATATTATATGTGCAGAAAGCAAAGGAAAAATTTTTTATTCTCTGAATATTACCAGATGGTGTACAAATGAACTTCATTTTACTAATGCCATATACTATTTCATAATATTAACAGATACTTTTTCCTTCTCTTTCAGTTTCTCTCTATCTCTCTTTTTTTATTTATAAGTAATTGCAAGATGTCAAATTATTAATGCAGTAAAGATTATTTCATTTATTTAAAACACATTAAATAAATACTGTATTTTCTAAATTTAGACATATAGAGAATGGATGCTTCTGAATTTATAAGGATAGTAAGTATATAGATTTATTTCTAAGCCAAGCATGAGAAGGGAAATTGGAATAGTTAAAACATTGTGACTGTTTTAACTCTCTAGTATAATTCTATATATTAAAAATAATAATAAATCAAGTGAAATCAAAGTCAGAATGAAAAAAACATCAAAGAAANTATTGTTTTTCTATAATGACTTGGTGTTGATTTTCTCAAGCTAACCGCGTTTGCTACTTATTACCAAGGGCGGATCCACAGCGGAATAAACTGAAATAATTATCCTTTCTAATATTTAAACACGCAAATGTACAGAAAGTACGATAATTACTCTAATCTCCTCACTTAAAACTGGTAGCAGGCCTAGTTTTAGCTTAGTTACCCATTCAAAGGCGTATAAACACTCGATTATAAATAGGAATTTCATCAAAATCTTGGCTTTAATTTAATCTTCTCGCTTGGCATCATATGTATTATTGAAAAAAAAAATCCTTTGGTATACAGGAAAACGCGATAAATAACTTTACAGAATATAAAGATAAGTCGTTAAGTTACAAATGTCACGTATCTGGGATGACAAGTTGTATGGAATATATTTTATTATTCTGTGACTCAAAAAAAAAAATGTATAACAATAGAATTCTGAGTGGATATTTATGCAATATTTCCAGCTAAAAAATGTAGCTTTTGTGGAGAATTTTTACGAAAATACACAATATGGAAGAATTATTTTTGAGAGGAAAATCAGACCTAAACTTGTTATAGCCTTTACATATAAGAGCCTCACGTGAGGCCCTATACTATTGATATATTTGATCTTGATAGGCCTAGAAGTAAAAATATTTATCTGCCTTCGAGGCCTAAATACAACGTTTTAAAGTAAATTTTCAGTATTATGAACACGATTTATTGACGTCAAACTTTATATTTATTTATTAATAAGCCTAAAATTACGAAATTTTACTACAGGCTAAAGTCTAATCAATTCGGCTCATTTCAAACTGTAGTCTACACTATAAATATACTGTAAAACCTATGGCTTATTACATTGTTCTTAGAATGCGATTTGTTCTAGGATTAAATATTATAAACGGCGTATTGTTAACAAAAACAATATAATATTGAAATTGTGTATACAGAAATAATGTTTACCATAGGAGACAAATGCATTCAACTTTGAAGCCTATCTGCTAATTGAATTTTAATTAGTAAGGGTATATAACTTAAGTAATAAAATATTTTAACAAAGGATACAAATGAAATTTCCTCTAACAGTTCTTGTAACAGCCACGAGGATCCAAATTCGTATTGCTATAGAATTTAACGCCTTCTTCTTCCTCCTGGAAAACCTTGTTAGAAACTTTCTGAATGAAAATTTGGAGAAAAATTCAGAAATTATAAATTGGATGTGGATGTACAGCGTGGACTCTTCAAGGTTCAGACTTAATAACATTTGACAATTCGCTTTGGGGCATTGTGTAAGAGAAATTTCTCAATTCATCTTTACAACAATTGAAGAACTATCAGGAATTGATTTTCAGTTGTCAGCATAGAAGAAAATGCCCAGAAGAACAGATAATAATTAGAGCTTGTGACTCGAATTAAGGACAGTATAAAAATAACTTCTAATTAGCATGCATAGGAACATCGTGACCATTTTAAATTAACTCGAAAAAGATACGATTGAAAGATAGAAATGTTTGAGTATATCTAAAAACATCATTAAAATTACATTTTTACTTTATCGTGATAAATATTATCATATCAGTGTATAACAATTGAATTTTAATTATTTATTATGAGTTAAAATATATATTAATAACTAGTTAAATATAAATAACTATATAAATACCTAGTTAAAATATATATTAATAAAATAAAAAATAGTTAGGAATGAGAAAGCAGTGAAGAATCTTTCAATTGGTAAGGTTAACAATGCCACAAGAATAGAGACCGAAAGAACTGATAGAAGCCCAGATCAATCATAAAAGTGAGGCCTACCCCTCTAAGAAAGCCATAAAATAAGTAAAACAAAGATTTTTAAAAATAATTTATCAAAAGAAATTTTAATTATAGATCATTTTCCTATCAGCTTTTTTTATAACATAGAAGAATAGATTTCGGGGCTTCTGTGTCAGGGTTCGAGTGCTGCTAGTTCCACTCTATCTGGCCCCACACAAAATCACATGATCGGATTAATTTAAAAGTATATTAATTAAAATATTATAATTTAAATCGTCATAATTATCTAGGCATAAGAATTATCGGAACGAAATCACTAAATTTATAAATTTATTATTTGACTAAATTATCTGTTACAAAATATACTCAATTAATAATATGTATAAAATGATTACATAATTATTCAATTAATTTTATTTGCATTTATTAATATATTAATTTCTGTAGTTCGGAAGTTCGGAATACTTAAAATTTCATGAAAACTTGATGAAGAGGAAATTAGTTATCATTAAAAGTATACAGTGACCCACATTAGGACTGATATAAATATTTTATTATAATTATGTAAAATTCATTAGTTAAGGCTCTTTCTATGTGGTATATACAGGGTGTCCTATAAGTCTATATCTTTAGCAATTATATTGATAATTGTTTCTTCTTTTACAGGTTACATGGCGCTGATAATAGAGAACAAATTATGAAGATATTTTGGTGATTGAGACTTGCAGTCAGCGTGAATTTACCATAGTTTACCATTTATACACATCTGTCTGGATTGCAACCTGTTAAACGTTTCGGCACTTCCACGCTGATATAACGGCTCACTTTACGTCTATTTTCCAGAAGTCAATTAAGGAGATCTGCTTCATCTGTCGAATGGATATTATAGATATGTGTATAGATTTCCGTAGGAGTATAATGAACTAAAACATAATGTAAATGTATGAAGAAGTGCATACTTGAAGAATATGAATTGCATTATGTACTGTAACCGTATGTAATTCTTAACAGCTTTTAAATTTTATGCAAATTAAGCATTCATTTACTAAATTTAAACAATCCCATTGTTTATTATTGTTTCTAATATTGCTATAATGTAAACACTTCATGCTTACAATTCGAAAAAATTGAAATACAGGATTACCTAGACGTACAGTAGGTAACATAACAATTAACAATTTCACATTTCCTTCTTTTTTCAGCCCTGTGCAAGCGCTATTATTTGGAAGACAGCACGTTTTGTAATGTTTAAAACCCGTTTAAACCTATTTAAAAAACACGATTTTAGTCAACCAATTGGTTGGATAATTGACCTAAATCGAATATGTTTTAACTCCTCGTAGACAAATCCTGTGGGCACTTTTGGCTCTTATTATCATACAGTTTAACATATGTAAGAGTGGTCCAGAAGTAATAAGGCAGTTATTATTACTTCTTGGCCATTCATCGTAAAGCTATTGTCCATCTTTTAGTGTTTAAATTCAAATTGCTGACAGATAAAAATGTTAAAAAGAATCATTTTAAACTCATTTTCTCCGTACAATTTACAACGCGTAACAAAGTATTTTGAGCTTACTTTATTGTTTCCTCGATAAAACTTTAATTAAAATCTCCACGTTGTAAAGGAAAATTTTCCTGAAGATTTACGAAAATTCATCTATTCTAAAGACTTTTCTTCTTCGTATAAAGTTTTTCCCCTACTTATTCCTATTTAGGGATTATTTACTCTAAATAAAAATACGAAAATAAAAAAAATAAAAAAAATAACCTTGAAGAAGGGATCAAAAGTAAAGAAATTTAGTGTTTAAATCTTAAAATATAAAGAATTGTATCAAATTTCTTTTAAAAATGCGGGTATCGTTTATCAAAAAATTTCACAATTCTTGCTGAAGAATTTATTGTTTCCTCTGTACAATTTACAGCGCACAATAAAGTATTATGAGCTTTTTATTTTCTCTCTAAATCTCCACGTCCGAGATAAAAAATTTCCCTATAGATTTACGAAAATACACCCATTTTAAGGATTTTTTTCTCAATTTCCCTTAATTAAGAATTATTTCCCCAAATATACGAAAAAAGAAAAAAAAACCTTCAAAAAGGGATTAAAAAGCCAAAAACTAGTGTCTAACTCACAAAAACACGGAAAAAAATCATTTGCATTAAATTTCACTTTATTTTTTTTTCTCATTTAATCACAAAAATTAAAATAAAATAAATGAAACTCCGCAAAAATTTGCATCTTTCTTACACTAGAAGACAAGAGGAAGAAGAAGAAGAAAGTAATAATTTCTCAGCATTTTCAACTTTTAAAGTCTGAATCGATTTTAATTAAACTAAGCAACAGACCCTTTTCTTTTCTTTCTTATATACATAAAAAGTTATTCTTTTAAAAAAAAAGCTCCTTTAAAAATTGCACTTTAGATTCTTATCTTTTAAAAAAAATCAATTATTTAAAAATAAAATCGAAAAATCAAAGGGAAATCTCAAAGGGAAAATTCGAAAAAAGAGATTGGAATGATCATCAATCCCCTGTTGAATATATTTAAAGCTAAGTAGCTGATATATATATTATTTTAATTATGTAAAATATCCCGTTTAAAACGTCATATAAATATCCTTTACTTATTTTATCGATCCTGAGTTAATATTATATAGAAGATGCTTCTATCCTTGACATTTGAACAACAATCTCGACCCTGAATGGCGTACGCCAATATTGGCAATAAAGCTTTTATCTTTTGAAATTTGTTATATTATCTTTTATAATCTTCACAATTTACTGCGTGTAATAAACTATCTTTTTGGTTTACTTTATTATTTGATCCTTAAGATTTTAATTAATTTCCCTATCCGAGACGAGATAATCTGCTTTTTTAATTGTCTTTATGAAAATTTTTACGTTTCAGGAATTTTTCTTCCTCCGTATACTGATTTTTCCCTATTACTTTTGTTTAGGGATTATTTTCTTAAATATAGGTTAGTTACTTTATAAGTAGAATATTTATTTATTTTATTGTTATTTTTCTGATGATTTTCTAATTTTTTTAATCTGTGGTTTTTCCCTAGAAGAGATATTTCCTTAAATTTTTCCCTAAGTAGGGATTTTTCTCTTATCATTAGTTACTTTAGCGATCGGCAATTTTATAAAATGGAATTTTTATTTATTTTTTTGGATGATTTTTTGAGTTTTTTCTGTGGGGATTTTTCCCTAAATATCGACTATTACTCTAAATTTTCCTTTTAAGATTTATTTCTTCCTAAATAGGTATTATTTTTCAGATAAATAATTCTTTTTTATATAGCTATTTCATAAATAAATAAATCATTTCCTAAATATACATTTTTCCCTTTAGGGGATATTTTCCTAAATAGGGATTATCAATTTTATGAAATTAAATATTTATTTTATTAATAATTCTCTTAATTTTTGCTTATTTCGTCATTATTAAAAAAAAAGGGGGATATTTTTAACTGTAAAGGGAATTTTCCCTCAACGCTGGAGTTTCTCTCATTATCGATATGAAAATACTTTTAAATTATTAAATATATTTATAAAAAGAAATTAATTCGTTTGTTTTTAATAATAAAATATTCAGAGCATTTTGAATTTTTACTGCTTTAAACTATCGATTCAAAACACAACACAAAAATCTCATTTAGAAACAAACCTCAAAGAAAAAAAAAAGAGGGAAAAAAAATCACTGAAATAAATTTCCTGAATTTTTTAAAACTAAATCTAAGTATAATTTCAAAAATCATTAAAATTTTATAAGTTCATTTAAGTTTACATATAAATCAATGTCATTATAAGTGAATTTTTTAAAATTCCGGATGCTCAGCCCATTCTGAAACTTTAGAAATTTTTGTAAGTGGTGTAATATTTTGGGCTTAGTCCTTCGCTACTCGGCCACATCCCCCATTACGGGCCAAGCCCGAATATTAAGAGAAGAAAAAGGATTTTTTTCAAACAATGGGCATGAAGAAAAATCCACTCAACAATAACAGACTAGTCCGAAACGTCAGAAACTTTTGTGGACGGTTTAATAAGTCTCTCCCTCATCATTTGGCCCCCTCTCCTTTGTGGGGCCAGCTAAATCCATGATTGACATGAAAAAAAGACCGCCTTAATGCGTGCCCACTAGCGGCTCAGTAGATAAAAACCCCAGTAGTTAGTCACTGGTTTGCGCCTCACCATTGAACTAGCCACATTTCGAGCTTTCTTTGCGTGTCTAATACTTAGATAGGAACCAGTTTCTCATGAACCGATACCCCTCTTGGCAGATCACCCAAGTGTCGCTTTGCCTTATACCTTCAATACAGTGACTCTTAAAAGTCTTCAAGCCAATGTCAGCAAATTTCTTAGGTGGTTTAATATATAGGGCCTTAAGTCTCATCCATATATTGGGCCTAACAGTACTCGTAATAGATATTTAAAAAGGGCCTTCTTAAGTAGAAAAAAATTGAAAAAAAATCTGAATTTTATAATGAATAATTCTGTATTAATTTCGAGTTATTGATACAATTTTTTGACACGATATAAAAAAATTGATATCATTAGATTCGGCTGATGTAGACTTGAATTCGAACTCAGACAAAAGTGGATTAAATTAAGATCGATAGTGTATAACTCGGAACAGCGATTTACAACTATCGATAATTGGCTTCTCTTTAATAGAATAATAAATATATAACTTCAAAAACAATATAAAATCGATTCAAAATGGATTTATAAACCTAATCCGAGATGTTAAGCACTAATTTTTAATTAAATTGTATTTAAATCCAACAAGCTACTTTGCCAGATCTTATCCCGAAGAGTAGCAGCTGATAACTAATAAAATGGCGTTATATCGAGGATTTTATTTCGTTCTTCTTAAAGATTACATTACTTAAAGTATATCAAAATTATCAATTCTTTTATAATCTACATCCAGGCCCTGATAGAGAGGGTCCATTTGTTTTCAGGCCCCAATACAGAGGGTAACGTGTACTCTAAATTCATTTAAGTCTGGAAACCTCTGTACCCTCTGTGACTTCACAATAGTTACTCTTTTATGTAAAAACACGATAAAAAAAAATTATATAAATTAGAATAAAATCTTATTTGTTTTATTGATTTTTTTATTCATATAATTTATGACTTTCAAAGAGGAACGAGGTCACCGCTATATTTGCTTATAAGCTAAACAAATTAAGCTTATGGTCTTGATAAAAGAAAGGGCATGTGTCACTGTTTAGAGCCACAAAAAAAAAAAAAGACTAAATTCAGCTCCGGGTGTGGCCCTATATTTGTAACCGGTCAAGGCCCCAAGTCATCTTTCTATCTGTCAATACATAATAACCATTCTGAGAATTTCTCAGTTGAATTCTGGCAAGTTTTTCCTGAAGCGAGAAAAGTCAAACCGTAAAAAAATAAAAAATGTAGAAAAATCTGTATTTTTTTGCACTTTTATAATACAAATTGGTATCTGTGAATGCCTCTTTTTAACACTTATTTATTTTATTTTAATTTATAGAAAAAATCATATATTATGTATGATTATATATAAAATATAGTGTATTTTATACAAGATAAAAACAATTCAATTACAGTTAATTACTTTTAAAAATATTGTTTAAAGGTATAAAAGTCTGCACAGATTTCAATCGTGTTGTTCTGTTTAATCAAAATCATTATTATTAAAAGGGATAGAAATTGAAAAAAAAAGAAGAGAGTGAAGGGATGAAGAAGAGGAGAGAGAGTCTCAGAAGACAGGGTAAGTCAGAAAATATGAAAATATATGCAAAATTAGTTGAGAAATGTTTATATAATAATTTTAATTACATATATTTAGTAGGATAGTAAAATAACTATCCTACTAAATATATGTAATTTACATTTACAGACATATGGAAGATTGTTTTCTATCTTCCGTATGCTTGTAAGGAAGGAAGCTTCTATTCAAAGTCAAATAACAATCATTATAAATATATATAACTTTATTTATAGATTAAAATTCTTCAGAATTTATAATAATAATTATTTATTTTTATTTTAAAATTAATTTTTATCGAATTATTACTTTATAAAATAAGAAAAACAATTTTAAACATATTCTCTACAAACGAATTTTGTATTATTTTTGTAAAGAATTGTTATATGATATCCAATAAATTAGTTTTATAATGAATAAACATCCATTATTATATCGTTTTATGATTAAAAAACTGATAACTTTGTATTTTTTTCACTCGTAATTTATCTTTCGTAAACAATTCTATACAATCAACTCATACAGAAAATTCAATAGAAGGCTATTTGTGTAATACTTCCATAAAATAATTTCATGCATTAACTTTCTTTTTATTAAAAAAAATTAATGCACAAAAGTCAGTTAACCACGATAAAAATTCAAATTACTAAATCATACTTTCCATGACTTCTCTACCAATCCTGTAAAAGAAAAGTACACTGTTCTAAACTCAACAACACACAGAACACGGTTAACTGACTTTTGAACCATGTATCTAAATTAAAGCCAAATAACATAATTATATTTAACTTTATAAAGGAATTTTCACAAATCTTAAATACAATTTAGCATAAATATAAAGAAAATTGTATATAAATTACATTGGAATATCATAAATATACTTCACATCCAAGCATGCTTAACTAACAAAACTGTTTTATATTTTATTTTAGACTTTCAAATTAATTTTTCTCTATTAATTGTTTTGATACATTAAGATTTTATAAGTTATAATTCATTAAATTACTTAAAACATACAACACTATTATAAACATAGCATCTATAAACCCTCTTAAGTTTATATCTTATCTACTAAAATACTAACATAAATATACTGATAATATGTATTTATTCTGTTAATAGAATAAATTTATAAGATTTTAATTAATTAGGCTATAAATTAGATTAATATTATGACTCCTACTGACTCATACTCCTTAGAACTTAGTTTCAAGGAGTAGAAAACAGTTTGCTGTTATGATATTAAAAAAAAAAATTAATATAATTTTCTTATAATATTTATAAACTTGATTATTACAATATTACAATATTCTTTTAGGAATTTAACAGAGTGCAAAGACACCACCAACGATTTTCATTAAGTAAAATATGGAAAGTTAATTCAGCACCGTCCTTAAAAATCAACTCATATATCAACTTTCTGTAAGATGATACACGGATAATATCCGAAGATAATAAATTTAACACTTGACAAAAACCGATTAAATTCGTTAAAATGTTTTTTTTAAAAATACTTTAAAAAGGAACAGTCGAATACCATACGCGATAACAACCATTAATTCTCATACAACTAAGGGTTATTATACCAACCACACCCATTATCCTCCTTCATAACAGTAAAAAAAATTCTCTTTTTTTTAAATTTTATAAATTATTTAAATGATTAATTTTATAATTAATTATAATATATTTATATACATGATCCGAATAATTAATAATTTCAAGTTTTCTTTAAGCACAGCACGTATGATTATATATATATATATATATATGCCTATATACTTTTCCGCTATGTGCTTTTCTCTATTGATACTACATTAGAGATATACAGCGGTCTTTCCCCCTTTTTTTAATGTACACATTATAACAAGATGCGATATACTGGAAGAAATAAAGACACGTAAAGTGATGTCACGTGATAAATGACAACCTGTATCGTATCACCTTGGAAACGATTGGACAAACATAGCTGAGTATGGTTTAAGCTCAGCTGTCTGCTTCAAGCTGAGCTGAAAGGATTTTTCACTCGTTGCCACATAAAGGAGGTAACATGTCGGATTTAGGGCGAAAGATTTTCAGGTATGTAACCTTAATTACACAATTAATAACGTCTCATTAACTCCATTAACTCGATATTTTTATATTAAAAATAATTACACATAAAGCCACTCGTAGTATAAACATGTGCTCGATCTGTCGGGTGCATAGTTTAACATTAATTGGCTTCTACCTATCCTTTTTTTTTTTTTTTTAATTTAAACTAAATTTAGGACCTTTACACTCTTTATTAAAAGTAGAACAATTGATTAAATGCATTGAATAAATATTTTAAAACTTAATTTTCATTCAAATATGTTACCAGTCTATGTAATACATATAGGCCTATATATATTTAAATACGTTTACCTATAGTACTGTACATATACACTAGTTAATTACTAATTATTAATTAATGAGACTTTTTTAAAAATTAATGATATAAATAAACGAAGTGTTTAATATTTAATTGCAATATATTTTTTTTAATATTAAAAAAAATAATTTTTTCTTACTTAATAATAGGTTTTCCTTCATTTCTTTCTCGGTATTTGTCGCTAAAAATATTTTTGTAACGTTATCGATTCTTAACGTTGAGAAAATTCGACATACAAACACGGAAACGTTTATTAAAGTAACGTATCAATAAATTCTACTTACAATAATAAAAAAAAAGAGTATATTTTATCCGAATTTTAATCTTTATTTATTTATATTCGAATTGGGTTTTTACTAAATTGCGATTCTTTAATGTCAAGAAAGGTATTCGACCTTTTCCAGTAATGTTCTGAATCTAATGACATTCCCAACGCAACAGTTATTTCCTGCTGTGTTGCCTGACTTTGCTACCTTTTGTAGTAAATTTTTATACAGGGAAAAATCATATCCGTTCCAAGAAAATTTTCATTTAATTATGAGTGAATAAAAAAAAACAGTAATTTATTATGGCTATAAAGTTAAAGAATAATTAGAAATCTAGTCGATAAATCGGCGCTTCAATCGTTTAAATGTATAAGAAGCTTATAAAATTATTATTATTTGCGTGCTGTTATTGCTACTTTCTTCATTAATTTTTTATATAACGGAATTATAATTATTCCTAGAAAAATTTCAATAATTTAGGCTTTTATAAACAGCTAAATTCCTGTTATAAAGTTATAAAATATAAGAATTATCGTTAAAAAAAATAACATTAAAATTGTTATAAATCTTTGCGATTTAGTTAGGAGGAGAGCTTTAAGATCGTATAATTTAATATTAAATACTTGCAGCAAGCTTAAAATTCAAGTTTAATATATAAAATTCACTAATGGAAGTTATAATTAATAGTTCACAATTATGAAACGTGTACGGAGTTTACACGTGGTCATATGCACAAAAAATGCCAAATTAATAATAAAAATAATGTAAAGAATTGTTATATGATATCCAATAAATTAGTTTTATAATGAATAAACATCCATTATTATATCGTTTTATGATTAAAAAACTGATAACTTTGTATTTTTTTCACTCGTAATTTATCTTTCGTAAACAATTCTATACAATCAACTCATACAGAAAATTCAATAGAAGGCTATTTGTGTAATACTTCCATAAAATAATTTCATGCATTAACTTTCTTTTTATTAAAAAAAATTAATGCACAAAAGTCAGTTAACCACGATAAAAATTCAAATTACTAAATCATACTTTCCATGACTTCTCTACCAATCCTGTAAAAGAAAAGTACACTGTTCTAAACTCGACAACACACAGAACACGGTTAACTGACTTTTGAACCATGTATCTAAATTAAAGCCAAATAACATAATTATATNAAACAAACAAGAAAATTCCCTTTCCCATCTTCTTCTACGTATTGTCCTCGATAAATAATTAAAACTCATAAAAGTTTTACATCGGAATCCGTTTCAAAACATTCGTCGCTATCGGATACAGTTAAATAGCCATTCCTGTGCTAATGAGAATGGGAAAAAGCCCAAACTCGTATGAAAGTTGCACGACATTGGATTTGGCAAAATGGCATCGGTACACGAAAGCATCTTCTCTTCTCATTAAACTTACCAAATTGTCGACCTTGACCCGATGCGGCTGGCGGTAAGTAGCGTTAAACTGAAACTTTGTAATTTTATAACAGTTCTGAATTGATAGCCAGGGAAAAATTTAATTTTATACCCGAATTAGCTCAGAGTGATGTTAAATGCGGCATGCGAAATTTAAATTAATCCTCGCGTTTCGTGTTTCTTAAAAAATTCTAATTGAGTTATGACGGATTTAATTTTTATCGTGCAGGTTCTCGGGCGGAGTTCGATTAATATAAAACTGATTATGAATGAAAATGGAAAAAGAAATCGTCCATCCAAACGGAAAATCAGCTAAATCTCGTACAGTACATTGGGGACCGGCTTCGAGAATGGATAAATCTCCGAAATCCGACGAAGAAAGCGGCGTGATTATGTCCAACAACGTGAATCCTCCACGTGCTCCCTTTGGCCCGGATGTGCTTATTGTTATAGGATTGATCCTCTTCATATTCGGCTTGACTATAACTTTGATCGGTGTTAACACTACCTTCAACCTTCTGGAACTAGAAATTACGGTCATGGGTATCGGACCTTCACTTATAGCCATTGGCATCATATTCCTCCTCCTAAGACTCATCTATTGCAAAGCTTTTTTCATGGCATTTTATAAAAAAACGCGATTTAACAACACAGCTAACACCATTCATCCTACCCACAATGATAAACAGTTATATCCCGTAGAATCGGAAGTGGTCACAAGAACTGTACAAGAAACAGGAAGCGGTGTCATTGCTCCTCCTCCATATTCTTATACAAATGGCGAAGATGCGTTCAAAGAAAAGCTTCAAACGGGATTACACAATGAAGATAACGGGTCCAGACCAGAAGCTGTAGCTAATTTGAATGACACCAAAAGTCAGAACTCTCAAGATTATGTGATGGACGAATTAAGATGCCTGACACCAAATTTAGAAGATAAAGAAATTGACAAACGAAATCTGATAAACAATAAAAGTAAAAAGGATGAAGACGAATCGGAATTACTCAATGAGAAAATTAACGGAAACCATTCTTCTACCGAATATTACCGAGAATTTAATAAGACCATAAGCGAACTTGGTTTAAACATGTGAGTTTTTGCATCCATGGCTAATGTGCCTTTACCCGTTTCTCGAATAAACTTGGATTTAGTAATTCGGAAATTGAATAAAATAGTAATGAAGATGTTTTTCTATTGAAAATTTCAAGTAAAATATTTCTATTTTCGAGAAAAAATAAGACTATTTACAAATTAGGGAGCATTGAGGAAATTGTTTCTGAAATCGGAGAAGTGATAAAAATGTCTTTCAATCAACGTAATAACCTTATTAAACTAAAGAAAATAGAATAAAAGCACGCTCTAATCATCAGAAAAGTGTAAAAATTCCGAAACATTTTGATAAAATGAAGATAAAACTGCATTAATAGATGATAAAAGTACAAGTCGGAACTTTTTTTTTCCTCCTAGTGAATATGCTTCGTTAACAGAAGAAAAATGCTCTCTTAGAACACTTAACAATTCCATTTATAGGATTTATTGTTAAAATATTCATTAATACTTCGGAATAAATTATAAAAATTAATTCCAAATAGCGTTATTCACGAAAAATTTCGATCGTTATATTATCATTCATTATGATTGATCTAACGACATTGCCGACATTATTCCTTTTCAAAATCTCCAACGTAGAATATAAACAGAATGTTAACTGTTAAATTTGTTAACAATAATGTCGACATTATTTACACAAAAATCACCAGGATTAAAAAAAAAAAAGTAATAATAAACTCGCCAAAATTAATTTATTAAATTAATAAATAAATAATATGCACCGAAAAGACTTTAAACAAGATAAAAATATATTAATTAATAATATATATCCAAATGGAAATTTTAAATTTAAAAATTAAATTTCATTGTTAATGTATAAAAATCGCGTGTTATTAATTAATTAATTTAAAAAAAAAATTATGTAATTATATACTGTAAAAAAAAATTAATAATTATTTCATATAATTTCGGTTGTATTTATGTCATTAAAAATAATAATAATTTTTTAATAAAATAAGAATAATACTTATAAAAATTACAAGTCATTTGTTATAGGGAGGCCCAAAAGTCAGTTAACCTTCTTTTATTTCGATGCTGATTCATTTAAGCACTTATAAAAGAGTCTTAAAACCTCCTAATTCGTGTATAGAACAGGGAGGAATTAATTTTGAGTAGTTTTTATTAAATATTTGTAGGCGATATAATATTCGAATGGGGGCACCGATTTAGTCTTTACAATGGTTAACTGACTATTGGACCACCCTGTAAATATATTATCAGTGGGTAACCAGAATTTACTTCAAGCTAAGGATTAAAGTATTTGAACATGTCATAAAGTACTCATACAAATTAACTGTATTAATTTTCTTTTTATAACAGATTTCTTTCTGTATGTCAATAAAACATACACGCACAGATTTAATTTTATTATTATTATTATTAATTGAATATGTAAAGGTTCAGATCACCGAATTCCATCCAGCTACGTCACTGATAAACATATACAAGGTGTATCAAAGAACACTGAAGACGAAGAGCCAAAGAGGGATTGCATGAAAGACATTATTTTTATTTATTATATATACTGTATATAATTCATTTAAAAATTTAGACTCGGTGGACTTTGAAACGTGGAGAAATTCAAAAAAAAGTTTGGGGGGTTTCTGTATGTATGGATGTCTGCGTGGGGATACGAATTTTTTATCCACTTTGAAGCTTAATAACTCCCGTGCCTTTTGCCGAAAATTTCTGAAATTTTGCAGGGTAGTTGATGTATTAGGAGGAAATGTTTTTAGAAATTTTCAAGAAAATCGGACTATTAATTCGGGAGTTATGGCCCACCCCCTTAACAAATCTGCAGACTTAAATTAGAGATGGAAATAAATAAAGAATGCCAGCTATTTTGTATAAAAAATTTAACTAATAAAGTTAAACAAAAAAAAAGGCTTTTAAATGACCTTTGATCTATTCTACACATAAGAATTTTCACCCAAATATTAGACGTATATTTTAATAATATTTTTTAAAAAATTTAACTCGAATCACTTATGAATATTTTTATTATAAATTTTTACAACATTCGACTCTTTAATAATAAAGAAAACTTTTAAATTTATTAAGGTTATATATTTAAGAAGGAAGACATATTTATGTACATTTTATTACATCAAACTTTATTGAAGTTGCTATTTATTTCAAAGTCAAATAATACATTTTATACATTATTTATTATTATATATTTTTTTAAATATATACTATAACTTCTAATTACTCCAAGTTATTGAAGATGATATTACTTTGCTCTATAAATAGTCTGGAAGAGAATAAACAGACTTCATTGTAAAATTATTTATGATTTTTCATACAAAGAAGGTTAAGAAATTATTATTTTTTAAAATATTAATAAAATAATTTTAATA